>NC_056725.1:426800913-426916495 GCF_019279795.1 Protopterus annectens
CTTGAGCAGTCTGAATCATGAAGCTGGAACTTAATCGCTGGCTGCAATAAAGGGAAACATCCACACATCAAAGTCCAAAGAGTTTTGCATTAAAAAGAAATCAATGTAAGGTGCATATGCTTATAATTTAAGGAACAGCAAGAATGAGAGCAAAATTAAGGAGCTTTTGTCTTCAGATGTTCCTACTGCAGTCCTGCTGTTCACATCAGCAAGATTTACAGCTCAGAATACTGTAAAAAGCATTATCAGAATATTTTTGTACTTTTGATTAGGTTTCATTATCGGTGTAAGTGAAAACAATAGAGTTCAACAAAAACATATACTGTGACACATGATATGTTGAAGCCAGTGCAATTTCTCGGTTCTGGGTAATTTAAAGTTGATTACTGTTTTTTTCCCCTAGCCTCATAGCTCTTAGCTAGGCCCCATCATAACCCAAGCATCTCAAATAATTTGCCATAAACTGTCTGTCATTATCATGTGTGAACAACCTACCTAATTTAATTACTAAACTCTGCAATGTACTACCACAATATTTTCTTGAATTTTCCTTCTACAATATTCCTCAATGTATAGTGTATGCACAATTGTCTGGATAATATTTCTGGTTAGGTCTGCACAACATCAAAATATTTGACTACTGTATGTCCTGAGCCCCAGCAGATGAGTGGCAAATAATTCAGTACTGCTGGTAACAACAGTCTAAATCTCTGTCTGATCGTTGTTTTTTCTTAGTGCATTAGCACTTAGGGCTGAATAAGTCCAAGCATGAATTAATCATATTGCATCTGCATTTTAATCTCAAGATAGACATAACGGTCCAGGTAGAAGAAGGGGCCATGAGACACTTTCATGATGGTTTTGGAATCCATTTCTCATATTATTGCTTTCAACCCTTTTCATTTAAATAACTGCGACATGGGGACGATATTCCTACTGCCACAAGTGGACACTGTGTAGAGTGATGAACTGTGGCAATAGAAGAAACATCTTTTGTTTTATAGTGAGTTGTACAAAATATGGGAAAGCAATCTAGGCACATGCAATGCCCATTACAGAGACTGTTGCAGGAATGCCACCGATATCTAGTACAGCAGGTACATGCCCTTTGAGAAAATGACTTGCCCCTCTGTGCAACAGTCAGCGGCACAGGATGTGAAAAACGTTCATTATGCTCTTTCATTTATGAATTAGATGATGCTTTGTATGCATTTGACTGTTGGACAGTCAGATGCACAGAGATAATTTTGAACAAATTTTAGGTGGTATTTGGTTTTTGACATGAAATATGGAATAACCTTCCTCTGTATTCATTTTTCCTTTTTATCATTTATTTTGTGAGCTTATACTCCTCTACACATGGTATTAAAATGATTCATGCAATCAATAAACTGTTGTCAGAAGAAGATGAATATAGTTTTGAAGTCTGAATAACTAGATCCAATCAGTTATATTTTAGGAGACAATATGATATTTGATGAAAATGCTCCAGTAATCTCTTTGGCAATGACGTTCTGTTGAGACAAATGTAGGAATTTCCTGTAGCAGAATTGATTCTTGACATATGAGCACTTAATGATAATCTCTTTGAAAATATTTACTCTTTATTAAGCAGAAACTAAAACATGAGATTCTGAAAAAATAAAATAAATAATAAAGTGTGTTTGTGTGTGAAGCTTGAATCACTACCTTTGTTAATAACTAATGTTTAGTTGACCCCTTTTGTTAATGTAGCCAATATATCATTAGAAAATATGATTCTTTCTCATTAAGCTGCATTTATTCAGTTCATTTATTTACATGTTTATGCTAAATGTTTTCACATTCTGTGTTAATGACATGATGAGAATGATATCCATCTGAAATGGATAGTACAGCATAAATAATAAATAATGAAAATGTTTACAGCTAAAATGTTCATATAGTCCAGGTGACAGTTTTTAGGAATGAGAATACATTATATTAAACTGAATTGCATAATTTAATGTAGCAGCCAGGTGAGATAACTCGTCTGTCCTGCATGTCCATTTAGGTGCATCTTATATGTTGCTGCTGCCTTGCCCTACCTATGAATACTAAAACCCTTAAAGGTGTTTCATGTCCCATTAAAGGTCCCTGTGTATTGAGTCATCCACTCACTCAGCCAGTTTGTTCCAGAGTTTCATTACTCTGTGAGATAAAAATATTTTCTCAGATGCAGGTTAATACAAATATTTCCAATTAAACTGGAGGGGTCTTATTCTGTCCTTGAACCTCAGTTTCACCCCTTCACTGTTATGGTGTAGCATCTTCTGCACCCATATTATACTCTTTCTCTGTTACTGCCTAATACCTACAAATTCAGCAGTTTCAGAAAGTGATACAACACCCTTCCCTCTATTCTCTAATGACTGACCCTGCAGGTGTCCTCTGGATGATTTTCAGTTCTTTCAGCCTCTTTTCTCTGTAGGGTCTGCAGAACTGCACACAGGATTCTCATCATCATTTATTAGGTTTGGAGACATAACGTCAGCCCAGCACTCTGTTGGCTATCTCTGCATCCCCAATTTACTTGCATCCAATACTAAGGACTTGTGGGAATCTTTTGGCGTCACCACTGACCTGCAGGTATTGTGAAACGTCTTTGGAATTCTTCATTTAAGGTTTGCAATTTTGCATTTTTTTTTTATTATTTTATTCTTATTCATTGCTATTTATTTTAGCTTAAATTTCCTTTGATTTATATTTGTGGTATTTTATTTTTTTATCTAGGATTTGTAAAAGGTAAGTATTTAGGGCACGTCAGGAAATATTTTTATGTTCTATGCTCTGCCTGGAAAGAGTTTAAAGTTAGGTGATTTATAGGAGGAGCGGAGAAGTAGCATTTATTATTTACTGTTACCAGAAAAGAAAAATGTCTATATCTTTTGGCGATGTCAAGGACCTGCTGCTCTCGTGAGATCAACTTTTCAAAACACCAACAGTTTCTCTGTTGTGCTGTTATACTCAGTGGCCCTTAACTAGTCCATCCCTTTTGTACATTTGACCTTGGAAGCTCCTCCCTGTCTCATCTTGTCTCTTCATACAAATGAGCACTTTAAGTTCAGACTAGGAAGTCCATCCTGTTAAAACTTCAATTACTCTGTCTTTCATATCTTCCAGCTGTTTACTGTATACTGCAATAAGAAGAGTATTAATTCATATTGTTCCATCATACTTTTGAAATCACAAACACCTGGACAAGCCTGCCAATCAATGGCAGCCTAAGAACCACATGTCATGAATCAGCTTGGGATTGGTGCTTCTGGTGAAAGAAGAAGCATTGAGTCATTATTTTCTAGCCTTCCTACAGATTACCAATCACTGGACAGCCTAAAATCTATTTCTTATGACAAGTTTGAGATTAGTGCTTTTGTTTTGCTCCTTGTGAGAGAAGGAGCACACAGACATTAATTTCAGAGTGTCTCTGATTGGGCAGTGTGTATGGGATATCCCTGAATGGACTGGTTTTGGTTCATTATGCAGCTTAGCTCCCTTGCACTGTGCTGCTGTATGTGCCATCCAGGGCATATACAAGCGTAAAGCTGCAATAAGCCTACAGACCCACAGAGCATTTGGGACAAGACTGTTTCTCAAGAACCAGCATGTGATTACTGCTACTGTTTTGTTTCTGGTGAGAGAAGGAGCAAAAAGGCATTGATTTCTAGCTGAGTATAGCTGCAATGACAGCAGTACTAGACTAGTATTAGCTCTGTAAAAACCTATAGATTAATCATCATTATTCATCATTTTTGGTTAACCTAGTGAGCAACTAAATTAGCAACTTCTTGCTGAAATTAGTTTACTGGTTCCTTCTGATGGCAGAAAAAACTTTCAATGCTAGTCACAGGCATTACTTACTACTGAGACTATATTCAACTATCTTGTTTTTGGTTGGTATGCTATATTGACCTTTTGTTACTTATTTTCTGTGTAATAAATAAAACAATTGAGTGTGACGCTGCCCATCATACAGTGGCATGGCACACTGCACTGTACAGAGACAGACATTTAGAGCCTTATCTTTCTCTATACTGCCTACTCCTCCAATTCTTATTATACTTTAAATAATCAGTAGTTGTACAAACAGGCTCTGGTTTGTGCTAGGTGCATTGCTGTTCATGTTTAGACTTAGACTGTTTGTTTTAGACAAATGGGTTTGTGCTAAGTAGTGCATCAGTCTGCATGTGTAGACTTAAGTTCTTTGATTTAGACATATATCACTTCCAGTAAATCAGTTCCAAACCTCATAAGTACAAATTACCATACATCTCATATTAATAAACATATGGAGCCATGGAATTCTACTTATCAACCATCTCTGCAGCCAGCCTGGCTGAAATGGGCATCCTGAGACAATGTGGCAATTGATTCATGTTTACTGATAATCATATACTACTTAAACCAGCAGACACAATGTGTGAGAGATGTTGTTATACAAGTGTAATTGGAAGCAAAGATCTCACACAAAGCCACAGCAAATAATGAGCAGGTTGTCAGGACCATACAACATCACCCTAAACAGAGCACAGACAGCTCAGACCAAACACATAGACCTTCATATGCTGAGTCTTTAAAAAGTAAACTACCTAAACCATAACAGCCTCTTAAAAGCAACCTAAGAAGCACCTATCATGAAACATACATCTGAGAGTCACACTGACTCAACTCAAAAGCTCATAAGGCAAAGCTCCACACAATCCAATATCCTAGTTGTAGATGACCCTAAAATGAGACATACCAATGCACTACTGACAAGGCTATGCAAAGAGAGGGTCAAGGTGAGCTGCTTGTTAGGCATCACAATTCAACACATCAAGCACTGAAGTCATTGCACCACAAGTACACGTGATGCAGTTACATAGGTGTTAATGATTTGAGATGTACTTCCCTGGACTATATGAAGAGACATATGATATAGCTCTTGGAATATGTGTCTGAGGTTGGTGTGACCCTAGCTTTGGACAGCATTATACCATCACCAAGAATGATAGCACAATATGTACAAACATGCCAGTGATACAACATGTAGCGCAATTGCCTTTAGTGCAGAAAGCTGTTTATTCAATTTCCACATCAAGTAGATTCATCGCTGACACTGCTGTGCAGCATAAAGGAGGTGTTGCACTCTTGAGTGTCCTTTGTCTTATGGCTTGAGTTGGTGGTAGCTCAACTTGATGTAAAAGATACCATGGCACTTATCCAAAAGAGTAGCGGACCTTTATTTATATACAAAACATAACTCATTTACAAAATATTTACATATTTACAAATATTTACATATGCACAAATATATAAATTTACAAATCTGTTTACACATCTTCATATTTTCCTTTACAATCATGCTAAATTTTTATCCCTATTAGATCTCCACTCCCTTTTCTATAACCACCATCTGATTTCAGTTAGTATTGTAGCTAAAATTCATTTATCATTAAACATAATTTAATTTATTCTTTTATCCCATATAATGCATATAGCATTAAATATAGTTTATCTATTCTGTTAACATATTTACTTCATTTCTTATATTCATATTTACTCATATTCATGTTTATTTTATCCACTTTTCTTTAGTTCTATTCTTACAATATCCATATTTATCATATTCATCTTTATTTTATCCACTTATTTTACAGCTGAAAAAAAACTTCTTCATTTAGTTTTCCCCATAATTTTTTTACTCTTTGACATTTCAAAAACACATTTTGTAACTTCTTCTTCTTGGCAATGTAACCATATTCTATTACTTTTCTTTTCAAATGGCATATTTCCTTTTACTGGCAATGTATCTGTTGCCAGTCTCCACAAAAATATTGCCATTCTACTTTCTGATTACACCATTTGCATCTTACTTTTATAAGTTAAATTTTTTCATCTGTTAGATTTTCACATGGTTTTACATAGTAATTACCTATCATTACATTCTTATACCATACTTTTTTAACTTTTTCTAAATCATCAATTTTTAGTTTCTACAAAAATATTTTTCTTGGTAATATTTTATTTATTCATTTATATACTCTTTTTCTGTTTTACTCTTTTTTCACCACACCCCAAAATGTATGATACTTATATTTATACAGTTTTACTACTAATCTTTCATCTTTTACATTTATCCATGTTAACACTTTATACAAGTTTAATGAAGCAGTGTATAACACTGGGTTAATTAATCCTAAACTTCCTTCCTCTTTATTTACATACAAACATGCTCTTTTTACTGGGTTTATTCTAGAACCCTGGGTCTACTTCAGAAGACTGAAAAAAACAAAAGACTGAAAATTCAGAACATTGAGCGATGGAATTTTCCCCTTCTTTACTGTTGTAAGATCTTAGAGTTGGTATATATAATTAACAGGAGGTATAGGGGACATAGTCCCCCACATGAGGGGTGCCGAGGGGGCTTGCCCTGCATTAAAATGTGTTCCATATTTTGGATTTTCAATCTTTTGGGATTCAGTCTTTTGGTTTGTCAGTTTTCTGAAGTAGACCCAGAACCCTATATAAATGAAAAAAAAATGCAATTATTGCTTTTAAAATACTGTTGGCAACATAGATGCAATTGCTAAGTATGCTATTTTCTCATCAGTACTGAATTTATTAAACACACCTTTTTTCTGAATGATAATTTATATGTTCTCCAGAAACAATATTTGTTTTATTTATTCTATTGTTTTCCCCCACTGAATTCCATTTACATTCTACTTAGATCTTTATTCACAAATTTTATACATAACACAGAAAAATCACTAACACCATCTCCTTCAAAATGGCATTAAAAGATACCTTCTATTTGGCATGGTCATGTCTTTGTTCTGAACCAACATAACCTTACCTTCCTGTCATCTTTTTTCTCATACTGGTACCCCCCCCAATTGGACCTTTAAATATCAAGAACCCTGTCATCTTATAGCCTTTCTCAATAACTGTCAGCACTATAATTATTTAGCAATACAATAAATAGTATCATCTTCACATCTCAGAACTTAAGAACGTGTTGCATGTAATTCATACTTGCATATTTTTGCTAAAAAAAGAATACCTTCTGTATATATCCTCATTACTTTACTGTAAGCTGTCTGATGATTTTGTACCACTGTTCTATTTACATATATTCCATTTGTTAATTTTCAAATTGTTAATGTTTATTTTCATATTGTAATGTCTGGAGCTTTTCTCCTTGGTTCTCCACTGAAAAAGAGCATCTACCCAGTTGGACTAACCCCGTTAACAAATGTCAAATAAATAAATAAATAAATTTCATTAATTGTAAAATATATACCCCCAATCTTAACAACATCACATAAACCTTTACTTAGCTCTTTATTTAAAGCCATCTCAATCATATCCAGGCACTGATGTGTACAAATTATTACTTCTTTTATCCAAATTTTCTTTGCAAATATTTTAATGTGATATGCATATGCTAATGGAACTGGAATTCTTAACCCTTCAGGTGTTATATACCCTTCCTCCTTCATTTTGTAATTTATTTCACATGCTATCATATTTATGATTAATGCAAAAGCATGCAACTCATTGGACATCCCTTGCTTACACCACTCTTCATATGTACCTCCTGGCTTAACCAGACATTTACAATTATTTTACTTTATTACTACTATATGCTGACATACATAATTTCCTAACTTTCTCACTTATATTATATCGTTTCATTATTACCCATAAGATTTCATGTCCTTTTGTGTCAGTTGCCTTACTAAGGTCTCCTATCATGATTTTGCTTCTTCTTTTCTGTTCATAAGATCATCCAGAATTTCTCTATCATTGATAATGCTTGACAACTCTTCCTCTTTATGCTATATATACTGTCTTCCATAATATTTTGCATTTTAGAATCAAATCTCTTTTGTATTATTTTCATAAACATCTTATAAACATTATTATTGAATACTATTTGTCTCAATGTTTTAATTGTCTTCTGTTTTCCATCTTCTGTATGAATTTAAGTATTCCACTACATAATTCTTTATACATAAAACCTTCATCTAACCATTCATCCAAAATCTTTAAAAATACATATTTTTTCCAGTCCTTTAAATTTTTATGCAGTTCTTATCCTATACTGTCTGGGCCTGCAGCTGAATCTATATTTACTTTTCCTAATACTTTATCTACCTCATTTAAAGAAATCTCCTTTCCAACTCTTTGTTCTCTTTTTCTGTTAACTTGTTTACTTTCCTCATTTTTTCACTACTTTCTTTTTTCTTTAAACATTTTTGTACATATAGTACATTATTTACAATCTTTTGCTGACCTCTTTCTATTTCTGCTTTTGCATTTTTTATTTTTTGAATTACACCATCATCTTCCTCTACTAATCTGCTTAAGTAACTTGATACTTCTTCTCATTTCCTTGAAAAAAAAATATTTGCTTATATAGAAATTCTTGTATTTGTTTCTTGATTTCTTTCATATATTTCTTTTTCTTTGTTAAAGTATTTTATATTATTATGTTTTAAATCTTCCAGTGCATTGTTATATGTTCTTTTATATTTTTCTTTCTCTACTTTTCTCACATTTTGCCACTATAAAAATATTTTTTATACTTTTCCTTAAATATCACCCACCATTCAGACCACTTTTTATAAAATGTTCTCATAGTAATATAATCTTTCCATAACTGTACTACTAACCTCTTCCCTTTTTTATTCCATGCTTTCTCATTTTTTCCTTTTTATTCCTTTGCCTATTTTTATATATTCCTTGTTTTCCTTTATCTCTAGCCATACTGCAAGATGGTCAGAAATTCCTGTTACTACTACCCCTTCTCTTACTCTTAAACCTTCTGATACTATAAAATAATCTATTTCAGTTCTATACATACCCCTTTTGTAAGTCCACAAATGTTTGTCATGAGGTATTTTCTTACCACATCTTATAACTTCTAACCTTTTCTTATATCATTTCCTTTCTTTTTACACTTGTCTCTTCAATCACAGTTAAAAGTCCCGTTATTATAATATTCATATTTATCACTACATAGTCAAAAATCTGATGAAATAAGCTTTCATTTTCTTTACAATTAGTATAAATGTATAATGTTATAATTCTATATACTTGTTCTTTCCATTTTAAATCTACAGTGGTTAATCTTCCCATTTTTGCTAAAGTTGCATCTAATATCTTTACTGCATTTCTATAGAATACAGCTATTAATGTAATATCTGTCATTTCCCAAATTTCAGATTATCTTTCTTTCATTTGGTTTCTCTGTTTGTAATCTTTATTCATTTGTTAAAAATCTTGTGTTGTCTAATGCAGTTACATTTATATCACATGTATTATACCACTCCAAAATTCCTATTCTTCTTACTTATTCTTAATACTATTCACATTTACAGAAAGCAATCTAACATTTTCATTTTCCCTTTTTCTTAGATTCATGGTTCATAATTTTATAACTAATTAGGCTAGCTTTCTTAATATGCCATTCTAAGCCTAACCAATGTCCTTTCCCAAGGTGAGAATCAAGCAGTGTACCTTGTGTCTGTTAATCAAGCACCTTAACCATCATACGAAGCCCCAATTTTTAGCTGTATATATTATTTTTCATCCATTTCCTTTCTTTTAACCTTTTGCACTTATCTGTTTACATTTTCTTTTTCTTTTACCCTTTTACCAATAGAATTATTTCCCCTTTACTACCCAGTTTATGTCATCTTCATCACTATTTTAGAACCTTCTTCTATGTCCTCTTTATTATTTTTTCCTCATCTAATTTCTACTACTTCTAAAATTTCTTCTCTTTGTTAATTTTTCCCTCTTTCTTTTTAGTTACTCTTACTTTGCAATCTAGCCATACATTTCCAATTTTTACATTTATAACATTTAAATTCACATTTTTTGTATCATGTCCTATTTCCCCACAAATATAACATTTTCTTTTGTCACAGTTATTTATCAAATGCCTTTCTTTTTCATAAAAAAACAAACAAACAAAAGAAAAACATGTTTTGGGTTGTCCCCAGTATTTTATAATACCCCTATTCCCCTCCACATTTATCATGCTTGGTACATGTATAATTATTTAACACATTACAATCTCAGCCACCAATCCGTAAACCTCTTTTGTCGTAAACTTTTGAAATGCCCAGTACGTCTTTACATAAAGCTTTCAAATGTCCTTTCAAAGTCTCTCATTTTACCTCTGTTCAAAATTGTACATGAATCTTCCTTTTTATTTCCCTGTTAAATGGTTTTATCACATAAAGATCCCATGAGTTATAGTCTTTATTTTTTTCATTCTCTAAGAAAATTTTCCATTGAAAAAACAGTCTCAAATATAATGTCACAAAATGTCTCTGTGTTAATAAGAATAAATGCTGTTACCTTATGTGTTTTACATTCAAAGGAGCTATTAAATCGTACCACACTTCATACCTGTCCTTTTCTTTGTCTTCTTTACTTTGAATCCTTATCACATACTTCTGTGTTTCTTTTTCTTCTTTTAGTTTCTCTGCATATGTTTTCTTTTCCATCTCACACTATTCTTCATGATTGTCTCTGCATTCTCCTTTTGTATTTTCTCCATAATGTCCCCCCAGAAATATCTCCTTCATTTTATGTCTCACTCTCCACCACCATTCCTTTAAGTAAATCATCCCACAACCCTCCACAATGGAGGGTTGTAATTATACATTCATCATTTGCTGACTCATCTCCATCAAACAGTCTTCTTTGAAATATTTCCTCAGAATCCTGCACACATTCTAATGTCTCGATATTTGTTGTCCCCTTCATTTCTTTCACCAGTCCATAATCTCCTTCTCACTCCATCTGCCTCCCTGTTTTGCAGGGTTACCTCTTCACCTGTAATGGACACAGGAAGTGCTCCTCCAAAATGGATCCCCACTCACAACAATGTTGAGTTTGGAAAGTCCCCTGATGCCCTGCCCAAATTTCTCCAAGTAGTATAAATACTTGGGTGTCCCCTGAAAAGAGGCGACTAGCCTAGTGTAGCTAACCTGGTCAATAAAGGATAAATGAGTTTTCATCCAATGGCTTTAATTTTGGTGTCATTCAAAGGGAGTACAGTGCAGAGCCAGGGAGGATATGGTGGACAGTCCTAACTGCTTTGCCAGGGATGGCCTGCACTTCTTCCCCCAAGGCTTTTGTATATTGGCTAAAATCTTGCCTAACCCCACTGTGCCTTTTTTAGGAAATGCCTGTTTGTCTTCTAAAGTTTCTAACATATAAAATATAATCCTGGCAATTTTAAGGTATTGCTGCACAGTGCTAGGATCCTTAACAAAAAATTCCAATCACTACAAGCACTCCTTACTCTGGAAAACGTAGATATATGCATCACCCCATAGACCTTATTCAAGACTATTGAAAGCACTCCATCAGTGCAAGGTTGAATGCTTATCACATGTTGAGGTTCCCTGCATTAGATGATGGCATTAAAGGTGGTGGTGTCTCCATACTCTTAAAAAAATCACCTCCAGACTCATTAGGCAAGATAATGACATAGAACTTCACCACATCCAACTTATTGTTAACAAAACCCCTTATCATATTGATGCTAACTAATGGAGCCCTCTGTATTCCTTTGGCCCATACTTCTTACCCAAATAGTATGGAGTCCCTAGGTATTAAGCTAAACACCAGACTTCAGTTTCCTCTTCATAAACTAGGAGACTTGTATATCCTCAAATACTTGTACCCAGACTGTTTTGGAGATCATCATTACAAACTGTCTGGATGAATTAGTCTGGACCCCTACCAAGGGTGACAAAATGCTGGAGATGGTCCTTACAAATATGCAGCAGCTTTGCTTCCCACCAATTTTAACTCTTCCATGGTCCATTCAGACCACAAATTAGTAAAAATAACCATAAGACTGAAGCCAGAAGCAACTTCCAATTCCTTGGTATTCAGAGATTATTTAAAGTCTAATCTACTAAAACTGTGTGATGACCTGACTAAATTCAAAAGCCCTTTCCATTTTGTTGATCTTACTGTTTATGCAGAATCATTTACTGCCAAATTCTACGCACATATAAATAGCTGTATAGACACACTTGTTCTATTCAGAAGGGTGGGCTATCAATGGACCCTGGGAACTACTGACCAATAAGTCTGACTAGTCTCATATCCAAAGCCATGGAAAAAATAACATGGAAATGACCAATAAAGACATAGAAAACCTTCAAAACACTGGTTTTAACCAAATTTGGTTTCATGAAGGGCAGATCATTGAGAAGGTCATCAAGGCAGTGGATGAGGCAAAACTGCATACTGCTTACTTTGATCTGGTTCAGGCATTAAAAAAAATGCTCAAACATTCAGACATATGTAAGCAAGCACACTGAGATAGACATAAAACCATACTTTACATGCTGGTTAGCCAGCTGGATGTTAGATAGGACCCAGGAAGTTAGGATAGTGGAGATCACCTCACAAAGAGGCTGGTCACTAGTAGAGCCCCTCAGGCCTTTGTGCTGGGTCTGCTCCTTTTTGGCATCTACTTCTCAAAAGTCAAGACCAAGGTCAAAGGCCTCTGTCAGACCAAGTTTGCAGATGACTACAAACTAGGAGCAATCACAGAATCCCTCAAGACACTAACATGATACATTAGGGACTACCACAGACAAATGACAGTTGCCAAAGGCATGGCATAAAACTCAGCGTCAAGAAATACATAATAGTACACTTTGGTATGTCAGACAGCCTAGGAAATTGCCTCATCAATGACATACCCCTAAGAGAAGAATCAGTAGAGTTGGTATGTATGTAAATAGTAACCTGTCTTTCAACCAACACGTGTCTAGGATGTAAGGAAATAATTCTATATTACTTAACTTATAAGCGAGGGCATGGTATCTAGGTCCAAGGAAATCATTGTTCGACTTTATTCTGCCCTCATCATGCCCATCATTGAGTAGAATGCCCCGTCTGGTATGTAACTGACCAGGCACATGCAACAACTGCAGCCTCCATAGAGGTTCTTCACAAAAAAAATACAGGGCATAAACAACATGCCCTATGAAGAGTGCCTCAAAGCCTTACATTGTTTCCTACAGACTGTACATAGGTAATCTATGCCTGGCGTACAAGGCATTCTTTGATTCCACTCTGATGGACCTTTTGCATTTTCACAAAACAAATAGCATCAGAATTACTTGATCTAGGGATTTAAAATTTGCTTGTGACATAAATAGGACACTTTGGAGGGACAGGTATGTGACTCTGGAAATTCCCTTTCTTTGGAACAGGTTTCCCATCTATGTGAAGAATAGCTCTTCCCTAATCTTGTTCAAGAGAAACCTGGACCAGTAGATGGGAAATCATAAATATACCCCAGGTCTTGCACCTATGTTCTGCTGGACAGAGACAATCTGTAAATCTTGTCCTAGCTTACATATACCCTTTAAAATGGCATGTAATGTACAAAACATTGTTGGACACAATTAGGATGCTTGGCAAGGCTAATATAGGAGCCTCATTAGTCATTAGCCTAGTGCACACTTATGAACCTATAAATATAATGTGAAAATACCAAACAAAAGTGTGGTGAAACCCTAATATAGACACACTGTACAATAAAAGGAAAATACTCACTGCATACAAAAATAAATTTAGCTGTCATGATGCCAAAAATGCTCTTGCTAAATTAGACAAGGGACTCCTGACCTTAATCAAATCAACCAAAGCTAGATATGAGGTAAACACAGTCACCCATATAAAGGATAATGGCAAAACCTTCCTCAGATACAATGAGAAGCATTGTGCAGAGCTAATAGTAAATTATTGCACATACTCAGAGTCGGAGAGTATTGCCAGTCAGCTAACAGACAAATCTAGGTAAAAGTCCTTCCCTCTTCTCCAGTATTCTCGGATCACTTATCTCAAATAATCCAAAAAATTCCCCAAGCTGCTAAAGATGAAGAACAGTACTTCTATGGGGCTGGGCAAAATACCAGGCTACCTGCTGGTCAGTTTGAAACATGACTTGTCAGAGCCTTCTGCAGAGACTATTCAATATTAGCCTCAAAACAAGTTTCATGCTGGATGAATGTTGAACAGAAACAATTATTTATTTGCACAAAGGCAAGACATTATTGGACTTGGGTAATAATAGACCCATAAGCCTGACCAGCCTCATCTGTAAGGGTATGGAAAGAATCATTATGGAATTAATAAATAAGGATAAAAGTAACCTGCAGACTCTCAACCCAAGCTGGTTCTGATTTGTCAAGGGCAGATCCAGCCTACTTAATCTGGTTGACATTTTCAAAAAAGTTATTACAGTAAACTCTCAGTTAACTGGAACTCAAGCAACTGTCACTCACACGTAACCGGCAAAAAAAAAAAAAAATCGAAGAAATACAGTACAGTTTTCATGTGTTGCACTTTCTGATTCCCCCCACAGAAGAATATCTTACTTTGTTAGAGCTTTAGAGTTTTAAAAAGGAAGATAGGAATAAATTCCCTCTCTCCCCAACCTGAGAACAAGTCAAACCAAACAAATAGTATGGGCTACAGTATTAGTCAAGCCTATTTTTAATAGTAACTCTCAAGCAACAAGAAACTACAGTTATTACTACCAATCCCCATGGGTGCTGGTTAACTGAGAGTTTACTGTATAGCAATGGATGAGGGCAAATCAGTACACACAGCATATCCACACATCATAAAAACACTTAACACTATCCCATATTTAGATATCATAGATAAACTCTCTGTGCTAACTGTAAATCCCAGTTAACTCACTGGACAGCAAACTGGCTCAAAAAAAGAACTCAGGAAACAAAGGTGGGTGGCTCTACCTCCTCCAAAAGACCTATTACTAGTAGTGTAATCCAGCATTCAGTGCTGGGCCACTTATCTTTGTCATTTACTTCTTGGAGGTGAACTATATGTTATGGGTTTGTAGCTGGCCACGTTTGCAGATGACTGCAGCTGTGATGCCATCATAAACTCCCCAGAGGACACAATGATCCTCCAAGAGGGCCTGTCCCAAAGAAATTGTTGATGTCAAAACCTGGACTAATGCTAAATACCAAGAAATGTGTAATAATATCCTTCTGCAAGCATGACTCCTCTTGTAACTATCACATTGATAACACACTCCTAAAAATCAATCCTGTAGTCAGGGATCTGGGAATCTGTGTTGACAATGAGCTGTCCTTTTATCACCATGTATCCACTATTGTAAGGAACACCTTTTTCATTGCACAGCTTATAGCTAAAGGTATTGTATCCATGTCCAAGGATGTAATGATTTCACTGTACTCAGCACTCATTAGGTCAATCATTGAGTATAATGCCACTTTCCGTATGTTTTTCTCCAAACACTTATCACTACTGGAATGCTTCCGCATTATCAAAATCAAGGACCCGAATCATTAAAAAAAAACTGTGAGAAATATCTTAAAAACTTGACCCTCTTCTCAATATCATACAGGCCCCTAAGAAGTGACTTCTGCTTTGCATACATGGGTGGTGCAGTGGTATAGAGGTTAGAATTTTCACCTAACAGCAAGAGGTTATTTGGTTCGATTCTTGGCTGGGTGCCTTTTGTGTGGAATCTGCATGTCCTCCCTGCATTTGCATGGATTTCCACTGGGTGCTGTGGTTTCCTTCCACATTCCAAAGACGTGTCTGCAGCATTTCTCCCTGAGCATGCACTAAAAATGGGTTCTGTCTCAGTCAGACTTTCCTGGTAAACGAATGTTAAATAAATAAAATAAATATATAGCCTCAGTTGATGCTATTGTGTTAATCCTCTTATGCATTCACAAGTACAGTGGTGGCATAAATGCCTGCTTAAAAGTAGAACATTTTGGAGGGACAGGTAAGTGTCACAGAGATTTCCACTTATGGAACTGTCTTACAGTCCGCATAAAGCAAAGTACTTCTCTTATTCTATTCTAATGCAATTAGAACAAATGGACTGGTAACCACAAATTCACCCCCAGTTCAACACCTTTGTCCCTCATAAATAGGGCAACATATAAATGTCACCATATATCCTTGTTCTGACCATGTCTAGTTTATTTTTGTATAAAAACTAAGAGGGTTAAAAACTACTCTTAGAATGTAAGGCTAGCCTTCTTAAGATCCTCACATCCAAATAGTCTAGTAAGTACCTATAAACTTATGAACCAATTACTCCTTGATCATTTTCAGCCACAGTGTCTCCAGGATTAGAGACCCCTAATTTATATGTAACCTTCATGTTGTGGCTACAATGCAGAACATTGCTATTGCGAAATTTACACTTGCAATGATGTGGCCAGACAAATCCCCATGCATGCATAATGAATGTAAATGAAAGACAGCATGCACAGGAGGTCTTACAGAGCATGACTGTACCTTTCATTGCTATACATATAAAAGGCTATAGCAGACTCAGAGACAGCACACATATACTTTATTAAATGAGCCTCAGGGCTATCTAGCTTACAGAATGATTACTAAAATCCAGCTGTCTAAACAAAGAATACTTTTTCTCATTTTTTTTTTATGAGGATCCCTGTTTAGAACATAATACAAAGTAAGAGGCTTGCTTTATTTTCAGCTGAGCCAATGGCTGCCTTGCATTCAATTTCCATTAGTTATGAGCATCTGATACCTATCCATGGAGAACACAATTCTGAGAAGTACTGTCAGTTTCAAAAGCAATGACAATCACAAAAATGAGTTTGGACAGTGACCTAGAGCCTAGGAAAAGAGTGAGTTATGAGATTAGTCTACCAGATGGCTTTCATTTGCATTTTAGAACATAAATAAATAATTTCAGATTCTTTAGGGGCCTGTGAAAGACCAAGAGCTATATATTATAGCATCGCTTCACCCCTTATGTGGATGTAGGCAAGGCTGGTTTTAAGCATCAGTGAACTAGGCAGCCACCTAGGCTGGTGTTTGTCTAGGGGGTCTTTTTCCTCTTAATGTTTTTATTATAAATAAAAATAAATAAATACACAAATAAATACATGTCAGAAAAGCAGGCTGTGCTTGCTTCCTACTCCTTGCTTGCCATTGTGCAATGAGTAAAAAGCTATCATATATTCAATGTGTAAAGAGAAGGAAGAAGCATCAGTATTAACATCCAGAGGAAAATATGAGGTAAGTTTTTTTTTTAAATCATGCCAGGCTGCCAGATATCTGGTAGAACTGGACATATTTGCAAGGCCAAAGGAGTACATATTGACGGCAGTTCCTGATGTGTCCCCATTCTTCTTACCTGTCTCTTGTTTTGGGGATATGTGTGGTACCAATTTTAAAGTAAAACAGCTAAAGACATCTGTATACTGTCCTGGAAGAGATGGGTAAGTAGAATGCTTTAATATGACTTTAGAATATATGTTAAAAAAGCTGAGAAGTGGATGGGAGAAACTGCACTTGACTATGTCCATGTCTTCTCTTTGCTGAAGAGACGTACTACAAGTATCAACTTGATTTAGATGGTTTAAATATTTGGCTTTTTCACCATGAAAGTCCCCATTTAGCAGAGCCTGGGAAGAAAAACTCCAACAGAAAATACAAGCACAGATTAATAATAATATTAAATACAATTGTACATAAAATAAGAGAAACAAATCAAACATTAACATAAAAGAAAGAAACAAATCAAAGATTAACATAAAAGTATTGCATGAGAGGAATTAAAGGAAATGTATATGCATGATATGAGCCATATCCAACTGGTCTGCTAGCTGTTGAGGCAACAAAATTATGTTATTCAGCATTTCTGATGATAGATTTAGGAAGATTGAGAAGCTGGTCCTGGAGGTAGTAAACATTCAGAAGGTGGTCCCAAAGGTAGTAGACAAAGGACGAAGTAGGAGGCTTTGGAAGGATTCAGGTAAAAGGATAAGGAAGAGCTGAGTATAGAAGAAGTACGAGATGGAGCCATAAGCAGATTGATGGAATGTTTGCAAATTAATATTTATGGAAACTGTGTGCTTATTTGTGCATGACTTTGGGTGAAGTAGAGAGAAGATGAGGTAAGGATTTTTAGAAATGTATTGAGAGATCACCCCGGGGTGGGGGTGGGGGGTGCAAAGTGACAAATACAGTTGGTGAGAAGATAATGTTTAGTTTGTGACTTGAATTGTTGAGGATTTTTATTTTCCTGTAGAGACAATGGTAGGGAAGATGATAGACATCCTCAAGACTTGCTAGATTTAACTAGAGAAACAGATCTCCAGGGCAAGTTAAGAAGAATAATTTCTGTAGTGACAGAATATACAAAGAAAGTATAGGAGATACAATAGAGAGCATGCAGCAGAAATGCTTGTCTCAGGGTATTCAGATCTGAAGATAAAGCAATTGTGTTAGTACACACTACTGAAAATAGGTTCCTTGCAAGGTGGCAAGGACCTTTTGAAATTAAATTGAAAGCAAGCTAAGTGAATTATAAGGTGAGACCACCAGGGAAAAAGAAAGTCAGAAATGAATAAAAATAGGGGAGCATTATCCTTGCCAATAAAACACTAAGTAAAAGAATTTATACTTAGAAATAAAGGATATATTCTCAGAGTTGCATGGTAGAAGCAGTTTAATCCAGCACAATACAGAAACTGTGTTTGGTGAAAATGTATATTTGAAACTATGCCACATACCTGAATCTCAACATAAAACATCAGAGAAGAGATACAGAAAATGCTGAAACCTGCTGTCATAGAAAAAAAATCCCATAATTAGTGGAGCAGTCTCATTACATTGGTTCCCAAACCTGATGGGTCTATAACATCTGCAATGACTTTAGAAACTTAAAGAACATATTTAAATTTGATTCATATCCCTTACTCCCAAACTGACAAATTGACTGGAGACATGGAAACATGGCTAGATTTCTCTCTACTTTAGACTTACCAAAAGGATATTGACAAATTCCACTAACTCCAAAAGCTAAGGGAACATTGGCATTCTCTACACCTGTTGGACTTCTCCATTGTGGATTCCTGCCTTTTGATCTCCATGAATCATCCACAACATTCCAGTGGTTAACTACCAAGATTTTAAGACCCTATGTGCAATAATGCAACCTGGATAATGTCATAATATTCTTCAAAGGCTGGAATCTCATCTCTCTAAAATTCAAGCCATTTTAATTTTTTGTTGCAAGATTTAGTGAGAGATAACTCAGATAAATGAAATCTTGGTATGGCAGAAGCCCACTATATGGACTACATAATAGATACAGGGATTGTGAAAAGCCAGTATGAAAATCTTGAGGCAGTGGTCAACTGGCTTACACCAATAGCGAATTAAGGTATTTTTAGTTTTAGTTAACTGTTATTACTAATTCATCCAAAGTTTGCTGTAATCATTTGCCCTTAATGAGCTAACAAAATTAAAGACTCCACTAATGGTTCCATGGAAAAATTAAGCTGTGCAAACCTTTTGGAAACTTAAACATCTGCTGTGATCAGAACCTATATTGTATCCCTTGACGTCTTCAAACAGTTTTTTGCCCACACCCATTCTGTCAAACTCAGTGCCATTGCAGTTTTTACTAGAGAGTGGAGGAGAAGGAGCACCCAGTTTGTTAGATTAGTTGGAAGTTCAGCAACACTGGGAAATGATTGTTGGCCAAATTAATGACTTGTGTGGGGATCAAGTATATCATCATCACCCTCAAATATTACTCATTAGGAAGAAAATTTACTCTTGGTACAGACCAAGCCTGTCTGCAGTGGCTTTATTGATAAAAAAAAACAGAAATGCTAAACTGTCTTTAAAATTTTAGGACTGTCCATCATCCAGGTAACAAGTACCTTCATGTAGATGGGCTGTAGTGTGCATAGAGTCCATTCTCTGGGTGGTTTAACAATGGAGAGGACATGTCGAAGAGTAGTGGCTGCTAGGGATGCTGACCATAGACATCACCACACCTTTAAGATCAAGCAGGCCAATCTCAACAGAGGACAAGAGGTGCCTCTTGGGAAATATAACAAAAAGAAAAGCAGCTAGAAGCAGACTTCTGTTTTCCTGATTGGTTAAAAAAAGGATTCTGTGAAAGAATCTCCAGGAAGTCAAGTCTAAATGGAAAAAAAAAACAGGTTGTAAGCTGTCTCTGCTGCATAAAGACTGGAAGATGTCTCTGAAGCCTGAAATGGAAGTGAGCTGATAAGTGTAACGTATCTATGGCTTGTATGAAAAACAGATCAGTGAATGACCATACTAATTTGCTTTAAAATATGCTGTGAAGATTTTCTGCAAGGATGAAATAGATATTCTAAAGATGTTATAAAGAACTGGTCTTTTTTTATTTTATTTACTCTGTTTGGAGCAAGAAAGCAATTTTTCTGTTGTCCCACATAAATAAACATATTATACGTTATGAAAAAGCTAATTTAAGAGATTAGTTAACTAGTTTGTTACCATTAATATTATTATTAATATTACTGAATCACACACACACACACACACACACACACACACACACACACACACACACGCTCGCACACACACACACACACACACACACACACACACACACACACACACACACACACACACACACAATACACTTCTCTAACAGATGTACATATTTCTATCAGGTTTGAAGAGAAACCATTTGCCAGATGGAAACATTTTTTTTCACAAATATATGCATTTAAATATCAGTTATAGATATTCTGTGCAAAGGAAACATGATTATTATTACTGATAACAGACAGACTTACATTATTTCTTAGATACAAAGGCATATTAGTGGCCTTCCGCAACCTTCTGGTCACTGTTGTCTGCCTATCAACCAAAACATCAGTGTCATCATTATTTTTTGGCAAAATGTCATAATCAGAGGTAGTGTCAGTAATTGTCATCACTGCTGCCATTGTCATGCTTGTATTCCAAAAATGAATAATTCCCAGTGTGTGTGTTTCATTTAAGTTGCTATGATTATTGACTCTTTAAAATATTTTATTTTATAAGGGTCTGAACTGGATTAGCTATCATAGTTGTGCTGTTGCCATCCTTAGTTCTGGCACACATAACACCATTGTTATTTCTTATTATATCTGATATACCAAATGTTGATCTTTTTTATCAGGGACTAACACAGTGGATGATGTGGAAAAGATTGACTCTAATAGGCATCTCACCGTTGGAATCTTCACTGATTTCATACAAACTTTAGTTTCCTCTCACCAGCTATAGAACAAATGCACACATTAAATATAGCCTCTTTAAGCAGCCCCACATACCTCCAAAACATGCAGAAACCCAGTGCAATAAATAAATAAATAAATAAATAAATAAATAAATAAATGTTTTTCACACTATCATAAGGGATCTGTGTTGGCATTAACACTTGGGAAACTATCAATGAAGATTTAGTGATTGTTCACATGAAATTGTGCCCTTTTTCTGATCTAAAATAATCCCATGTATCAATCAGTAAAAAAATGCTTTATTGTATGCATGCCCATAAAAGCCTATGCTTAAATTAGTCAGTGTTTCATGAAGGTAATTCTCACAATTGCATGGGAATAGCTTTGTTGTATTGTCTGTACTATAAGACAATTAGTATTTTAACATTTTCGCTATAATTTCATCCATGCTTGGAGACTATATCTTCTCTCTCTCTCTCCATTGTCTTTGCATTTACAGTTCTTTAGAGGTGTTCTTGCACTTTCTTAATATGCTTTTAGATTTCCTGTTTATTAATAATCATGAAACTTTCAGTAAACATTTTCAATTTTCCTATACTATTTCCCCCTTCCATATTTCAACTCTTCACAGTCTCTGTATATGGACCTTCACTCTTAATTTTGTGCCCACTTTCCTTGTTACAATGATATCTTGCTTTTGCAAAGGTGCCTTTTTTGTTGCAGTCTTAGTGTTTCTTATCATCAACATGTAATAATATTTAAACAGTGACCATCTGAAATGTCAGGTCCTGCTAGAGCGAGTCTCAAAATGTGGAGAATGGCCTGAAGATCGGACTTGTATATACTAAGACTGAGATGCCATTTCCTGGAATATTCCCTTTTCCCCAAGGTGTGTTGATCTTGAAGATGATGTATATATATATATAAGTTTGAAGGTGTGGGGGCCCCCACATGGGGGTGCAGATGGGGGCTTGCCCTCCCCCTGCAATAAGAAGTTTTAAGGAGCAGAGAGATTTTCGAGATTTACTCTTGTCCTGTGTTTTTAGTCTTTTTTTCCCATCTTTTCAGCAGTATGCATTTTGAGTGTCAGTATTTCAATAGGAGCCTGTTTAAACAGTCATCAGCCACTCCACATTGCTTCTTACAATGCTCTGTAAGTATGTCTTGATAAATGATCAGAAATATTGTCTCTTCATCTTCTGTACTGTACAGTAAATTGATGTTACTGAAGTCTGAAGAATGCATCTGTCTGCTCTTAGAGGATGCTTTGATTTGCATTGTGTAATGTGATTGCTAAAGTTGTGATATGAGACTAATGTAAAATATTTTTCCAGAAATGTAGCTATGCAATGATTGCATGCCAAAACAATGGCTAGAACTTCTTTTTCAATCTTGTTGTATCTGTTACCAATTAAACAGAGATCTACTGACATAGGCTTTAGCTCTTTGATACCAATCTTGTATCTTAAGACTGCAACAAATCCATTTGAGCTTGATTCTACTTTTAATAATGTAATAATATTCATATCAAAATAAAACTGTGTCTGAATTCAGCCTTACCGTTATATCTTCTAATACTTCTAGTTGGTGTTCTGTCCAAATAAATGATGCAGCCATGTTTATTCACCATTTACGTAGACCTGTCATATATAATAGCTATATGGGTTTTCTAATTGGTGCCAACAACATAACCAGCACCTATTCAAGGCCAGTTGTTCTCTGGTTTTACACTATTTGTGCCAGTTACTATCCTATGGACTTTCATATTCCTCCATCAAAGTTCATTTATTGGCCATTTCAGCATGCATACCTATGGATCCTTCTCTTTCAGGGAAATAGCATGTCAAAATTTTCTTGAAAGGGGTTTTGCTTAAGAGGTCTCCAAGTAAACCGGTGGCCCCTTTTTAGGATCTTAATTTTGTGTTACAGAAATGAACACTTACTCCATTTGAACCAGCTAATCTGCTGACTTGAGGTTCTTAACATGGAAAACAGTTTTAGTGATTGCTCTGACCTCTGCACGAAAGGTATCTGAGTTGCATGCTCTTATGGTGAGTCAACCCTACCTCATTTTCCACAAGGACAGTTTTTTTTTTGAGGACTAATCCTTCTTTCATGCCTAAAGTGGTATCTGAGTTTACTTAAAGTCAAACTATCCATCTTCTCATTTTCTTTTTACTGAACCTAAAAATGAGGAAGAAAGTATACTCCCACACCTTGGATGTCCGGAGACAACTCAGGTACTATCTTGACAGAACTAAATCTTTCAGATCATCAGATTAGTTGTTCATTTCTTGTGAAGGTAAGAAGAAGGGACAGCCAGTATCAAACCAGACATTTCCAAATGGTTGTGTAAGGCTATTACCTTTTTTTATTCTCACCATAATGAATCTATTCCAGGCAGGGTCAAGGCCCACTCTAAAAGAACCTTGGCTTCTTCTATGGCCTTTGGAAAGGGTTGGATTCTGGACATTTTCTAATAGCTACTATTGGTCCTCTGTGCATAATTTTACAAAGTACTATAAACTGGATTTCTTCTCTAGGTGTAGATCATTCTCCAGGGGCTTCTGGACCCTTCTCCTTCCTTCTCCCAAATATAATTAGCTGTAGCAAACTACCCATGTAGCTAAGGCTACTGCAACAGTGATCAGTATGAAGAACATAGTACAGTTGTGTGGGGTGAACTTGTCATAACAGTAGATGTTCAAATGATCAATGGAGAGTTTGAATGATCATTGCTGCAGTGGCCGTTCCGTCCCTCCACCCCCTTGTTGTGTGGTGTGTTTTTTATGTCAGGGTGTGGACACATTTTTTGTCACTCTTAGCCTTGTCCTTCAAGGGCTCAGCCTTCCTCTCTGTGCTGGCAGAAAAGCTCTGAAGGTCCTCACAACTGAACTTGGCTTTTAGTCAGCTCAGCTTGAGCTGCTTGACATTCTGGGCCCATGGAAGGTGCCCTGAAGCTTTGGATATAGCCCTAAAAAAATTGTTAGTTTATGATTATTTGTCATTTGCTAATATATGATTTTATAGTAGCAGACTTCTTGCCACCTTAAGTACCTGCCTCAAGTCCTCAGAAAACAGGTGCCTAAAAGGAGTTAAGACCCTATCATGAAGGCAGTGAGTTGAGGAAGATTGATATTAGGGTGTATCAAACATTCTTGTTCTTGTGTGAGTAGATCTGTTCTGTGAAGAAGCTTGTGGTAATTGCCCATGGTCATTTCCAAATGATGGGAGAGCCACAGTTGCCTGGGCCAGAAGGAAGTCATCACAATGATACTGGTGTATTCCTTTTGAATTTTCAGAAGTACCCTTGATATTAGTGGAAAGAGTGGAAAGGCATACAGGAACATTCCTGTCCCAATACAAGAAAAGACATCTGTCTTCCATGCCTTCTTGCATGGAGTCCTGGAACAGAATTCTTACAGTTCAGTGTTCAGAGAGGAGACAAAGAGGTCCACTTGAGGAACTCTGCATAGATGGATCAAATCTTGGAAGACCCCTGGATCTAGTTTTGATTCCTGGGTCTGCACTGGTCCTTCTGAGTTTGTCTTCCACACTAAATAAAATAAATAAATAAATAAATAAATGCATACATAAATATTTATTTTTTTATATATATTGATAAAAGTTATGATAAAGTGCTTCATAAACCTACATCTATATTTAGACTGGCCCAATTATTTCTGAATCTTTGCACATTAGCGGTACCAGATCACATTATGATTTCAGTTTGTAGTCTGGTGACATGCCATTTTTAGAAAATATAAATCCATAGAACTGAAAGGTATGTTTGTCAGATACTCTTTTTCTTATATAGTATATTATTATTCTCTTTTAACCTAATATTTTTTCAGAGTCCCAACATCTTCCCTTTCATGTCTGCTATACACGTTAACGGGATTACTAAAGTTACTTGCATTCTTGACCTATAGTATTGCTTGTTGCATCATGTGTGGAATGATTTCAGCAGCAGTACTGACCGAATATTTTATTGTTTTATTAAGACTATATGGCAAAAGAAAGTTGTGATGTTTTTACTTTTGTGGAGTTCAGATTTCTGATATTCATACTTGAAGTCTGCCTTACTGAACTCTTCTAAATCTCTGACCTTTTTTACTATCGATGACAAGCATCTTTTCCTTTGAATTAATCTATAGGTAAGTCTCATAGCAGTATAGCTCCTGATTTTAGTTGAACATCATTCTCCTTTAAAGTTGATTTTTAAAAAGGGGCAAGCCCCTCACACTCCCCAGACTTATGCATATCAACTCTGAGATATCTTATCCATACTCTGGAGAAATGTGAATGTTCTGAGAAATGGCCATCTTGGATTTGGTACATGTAATGCCATTAAGTGTCTATATTTCTGGACTTGCTCATGCAGGTTACCTTACCAAGCAAAACTTGTGTATGCAGCCTGCCACTATTTCAATAATGCTCAATGTTTGGAGTTTCTCAAACATTTCCCTCAACTAGAGATGCATAACTATATGAGGTTCTGCTAGGGGGGGGGGGCACCTTGGGAGCTGTATAAAACCTGACCTGGGAATTCTTTAACTTTCCATTACTATCAAACAAACTTGTGTATTTACTTAATAGTTTAAATGACTTGTATGCATTCTGTTCAGTTTCAGCCTCATTGTAACATACCTGATGCTTTGATTATGGAATAACTTAAAAAAATCAGCCTTGTGTTTACTTCTGCAATGAAACTTTTTATATGAATTTATCTGGATTATGTGTATGAATAAATTCTGATGTCCTATTAAAATATTTTTTTCTGGAGATTATGTTTACTGATGCTCATTTGCTTATTACAGTAGCTGATTTATTTCTCACTTATATCTTTACTTTGTCTTTTGGCTGTCTTAAGCTGTCTTTTACATTTAAGGTGAAAACTATTGTGTTATCTTCTTTGCCAGTGCCATAACATTCTGCCAGTGTCTTCACTATCTCCTTTATTATTATTGCCATATGACATAATATTTAGAAATATTTTCCAGCTGTGTCTCTTCGTTTTTTTTTTCTCTTTGGCCTGTAAAACGTTATAGTATTTATAAAGACAAACGAGTCAGGACATTAGAAATTTCACATTTATTCAATTCTTAAACTACCCCGCGGTGGTGGTGCTGCGGTAGCGTTGTCACCTCACAGTAAGACGCTGTCCGGTTCAATTCTCAGCTCGAGCGTCTTCTGCGTGGAGACATGCGTGAATGGGCGTACCTTCATTGAAGGTTGTGTGTCAGAGCTGGTAATTCGGTACGTAAAAATCAACTACCCAATCATTAGCGGACTGGAGTTCTGCTGTGGCGACCCCTAACCGGGAAAAGCCGAAAGACACAGATTCATTTCTTAAACTGAAAGATTAACTGACTTGGCTTCTTAACATCACAAAATAAACAGTGCCTTTAGAGATAATTCAGCAGTTCAAACAGTTCATTCAGAAGGGAAGTAAGCCTCTTTCTTAGACCCCACTACAAACTTGGGCAATCAAAACACACTCACAGATACAAGGCCTTTCTTCTAGGCCTCATTTGCTCAGAATACTACAAAATGTACTGTAATATGTACTGTAATTTGATATTTGTGCATAAAGTTCTGGATGCTTTTGCAAATTGGCTATGCTTTCTACATTTAATGTATATCTTACAAAGGTTGGACATTGTCCATAATAAGGATGCTGTGGGTCCACTAATAATATTCATTGCATCTTATTTGATTGACTTGCAATTATTTGATTCTAATGTGTGGAAAACCTAAGGAGGTTCTTAGCCAAAACAGTGACAGTTCCTACAGTCACAAAATATTATATCTTCAAGCTATAGAGACACACGCACATCTGTATCTATACTATATCTTTGTCTACATCAATATCTTTATTTCTCTCTTTCTCTCTCTCTCTCTCTCTCTCTCTATTTATTTAATGGCACATTTGTTGACCGGGATAGTCCGACTGGATACATGTCCATTTTCAGTGGAGGCCCAGGGAGAAATGCTCCAAGATAATAATTCACATTGAACATTTAGTAAATGCTAGTTTCAAGTAGATTACAGTCATAAGCAATACCAGCATTTAGCACATATAGTACTAACTTATTATAAAACACTTTACAAAACATAACATTATTTTCAAATTTAAACATACATAACATTACAGTCAGGTTTAAGACACACTGAGCAGCAGTTATACAATTGACCCTTCCTGAAATGGAGTGGTAGAAAAAAGTTAGAAGTAGTTGAAGGTAAGGCACCTAAGAAATAGAGAGGTCACTAGTCGGGGTTTGTGCATGGACATAACCAATGAGTTTTGACGTATTTCTTGAGTGTGTTTTTGAATTGAGTTAGTGAGGGTTCTAGGGTCAAGTCAGCTGGGAGTCTGTTCCATATTTTTCCAACAGAGTTGGCAAACAGAGAGTCCCCAGCTGAGTAGTTGGATTTGTATGTTTGAACTAGGAGTCTAGTGGATGTTCGCAGTGGCCAGGTACTGGTGTAGGGGCTGATAATATTTTTTGGTGCAGGTGTATTTTCTGGTTGGTAAAGGACTTTATGTGCCACTATTAGCTGATTGAACTGCAGTAGCTTGGCAGTTCAAGCCATCCTAGGTGATTTAGGTTGTTACAGTGGTGTGTCCAGTAGGCTGTGCCAGTAGCAAATCTGGCAATGTGGTTATAGCAGGATGATAGTTTATTAAGATCTGTTTTGTTTAAGTTGGAGAATAGAGGTGAGGTGTCGAGAAGAGTTGATAGCAGATGGGAACGGGCAACTGCAGTTCTAGCAAGTGGGGTAAGGAAAGGTTTGATTCTTTAAAGAGAGCCAAGTTTTTTATTAATGGTTTTGATAGTTTGATTGATATGCACATCAAACTTCAGGTTGTTATTAACTATGACACCCAGTAGTTTAGTTTGGGCTTCTGGGGAGATGATAATGCCATTGTTAGCAATTATGTTGAAGGATGGCAGGGGGGTCCTGCATGTGGGGGAGAACAGGAGCAACTTAGTTTTGTTGGGGTTTAGGATTAGATTTTGATTGGAGAGCCATTTTTCCACTATATTGGAGGTATTTTGGGTTAATGTGAATAAAGTAGCTGGTGAGGTGTCAGAACAACTCAAGGTGGAGTCATCCGCATATTGAATGCAAGTAGCATCTGGGATGACTGAATGAAGGTACTTGATAAAGATGGAGAAAAGAAGGGGTCTCTAGTATCGAGCCCTGGGGGACTCCTAATGTGATGGGTAGGCGAGGTGATAGCTTGTCCTGCCATAGGACTGCCTGTTGCCTGCCCTGCAGGTAGTATTGAAACCATTGGAGTGCATGGTTGTTTAAGGAGAAGGCCTTCAAGGTATTTATAAGCATTTTGTGGTCAACCATGTCAAAAGCCTTGGATAGATCTAGAAAGAGTGCTGAGGATAGTTGGTTATTATTGTGGTTCTGGTTAATGACATTTGAGAAAGAGAGGAGGGCAGAAGTAATCCTGTGGTGTGGCTTAAAGCCATGCTGAATGTTGGACAACAGCTTGTTCTGTGTGAGGTAGTGCATGAGCTGTATGTGTACACACTTCTCCATAATTTTAGCTAGAGGTGACAGAATAGCTATGGGTCTAAAGTTTGAAAGTTCATTGGAACTGCCTCTTTTATGGAGAGGTATGACATGGGAGATTTTCCATATAGTGGGTACAGTAACTTCAGATATAGCTCTGTTGATCAAGATTGAGATGGGGTATGCTATGGTGTCAGCAGCCTTTTGCAGATAGTCTGCTGGGAGGAGGTCGGCAACCAGGGTGGTGGGTCTTAGTTTCTTAAGTAGGGCATGAATAAGTTGAGTAGGAACAGTTTGGAAGGTAAAGTATGTTTGGGTACTGGGTGTAGCTACATTAGAATTAGAGCCATTGTGAAAGAGTTGTCTGGCTAGAGACTGGATAGTCTCTGTGAAGAAGCTGTTGAAGTTATTAGCAATGTCTACTGGGGATTTTTGTTGGAAAGCTGAGGGGGGGGTGGAGTGGCGGTTTGGCCTGGGTGGAGTAGTTTGTTTATTCCTGCCCAGAACTTTTGAGGTTTGTTTTGGTGTTTTTGCAGTAGATGGTAGTAGTGGTTCTTTTTGTCTAAGGTTATGGATTTTTTGGTGTCATTCCTTAGCTGTCTGAATCTTAGTTGATCAAGTGGGGCTTTTGGTTTTCGGTAGGTGGCCCATGCTTTGTTTCTGAGTGAAATTTTGGTTTTGGTATCTTTAGAAAGCCATGGTGCAATATTAACTTTGTTTCTAATAGAGCGGCTGGGAGCATGGGAGTTAAGAATAGCAAGGAATTTGGTGTTACTGTTTCATCTAGGGGTAGACTTTTTAGTACTGACCAGTTGCATGCCTTAAGTTCACTTTGAAACTTGCTGAGAATAAAAATCTTGTTGTTTCTTAATGTTCTATAGGTGGGTTGGTAGGTGCAGTCTACTTTGAGCTTGATTACAAAGGTGAGACAGTGGTCACTTAGGTCATCAGGCAAAGTGCCTGATTTATAAGATTGAAGATGGGTATTGACAAGTATCCCTCTAGGGTACTTTCCTTGTTATTGGGGCTTCCTGTCCTGGTGGGGGAGGTTATGATTTGAGTAAATCCATCGAGGTTTATGTGGGTTGTGGGGGTTTCACAAGAGCAATTGTTTCTTTATTGGATAACCAATATAAGAAGTCTTCTAAGGTTTCTGTGTTCCTCTCTGGGGGAATGTAGACACAGACAATGTTTACATTTTTGTTTTTGTTAATTTGTAGTTTTGAGATAAGAATTTCAGCATTATTGAACTGGGGTGGTTGTTGGGTGTCTGTGCTGACAGATAGGGTAGACTTGTAAAGTATGGCTACCCCACCACCCTTTTTGATGGTACGGTCTAGTTGGAACATACTATACCTTGGTGGCAGAATTTCATGATCCTTGATGGCAGGCATTAGCAATGTTTCTGTTAGGCAGAATATATCTGGGGAATGAACAGCTAAGAGGGCATGTAGGTGCTGAGTTTTGTTATTTATGCTCCTAATGTTTATATGGCAGGCCAGCAGTGAGTCAGGATGTCTATTTGTTTTAGCTATGGTGGTAGGGGATATAGAAGGGGGATTAGAGCCAACAGGTGGGGATGGACCAGGGTTTGGGTGGATGTCGCCATCCTTTGTGAGGTTGTAGTGTATCCTGAGTATGAGTTTTAAGATTTTTAATAAAGTTTTGTAATAGTGTCTAGTTTTAGGACTAATGTAACTAAGTCTAGTAAGATGGTAGTTTTTAGGGGTTAAGGAGATAAGCATGAGGGGAGTGAGTAAGGGTGCATTATTATCTGTTGTAGATGGGATGGATGTTTGGAATTTAGGGTAGTGGAAACTTGGGTGATCCTGACATTCGTAGGCATTTAGGAGATATGGGATGAGTAAAAGGGGTAGAAGTAGAGTTAATAAGACTATTTTCGGCGATAGCATACCTACTGCATGAGACTTGAAACTTAGGCAAAAGGAATAGTAGAGTTGGAGGACTGGTGGTATCAGGATGAGGGTGGTGCTGTTGAATGACAAGTTGTTACTGATTGGTTTAAAAAAGTGGGGTGTGGTCTAGTACCAATAAATGTAGCAGCACCAGGGGTGGGAGGGATTTCGGGGTAGGGCGGGGTGCGAAGCAAGCCCGAGCGAAGCAGGGATGAACCAATGCCTGTACTAAGTTGTAGCAGTTTAACCTGTATGAGGAAAGAGGGGGGTGGGGGAAAAGAGAAGGCAGTAGGAGTGGTTAGAGGAATACCTTGGATTGACTCAAGACACCACACCAGAGGTAAGTTGAATGTAAGGGCCTAAAATATGCACTCAGCACTGTAATGTTACTTGCACTCAGCACTTTAATTTTACTTATGTTTAGCAGGAAAGACAGACCAACAGTAACAATTTTGAAGATTTTTACAAGGGTTACTTGTTCAAATGTCAGACAAGTAAATAAAACTTTCAACAGGAATCTATGTCTGAGTGTTAGAAAGCCGGAAAGGTACAAATTATACCTGTAAAAATTAGGGTCAGAGAGACAAATGTAAGAGTCAGTGTATTTTAGTTATAGGGGAAATAGGCAAACACTCAAGTAGAAAAGTGCCCTATGGCTGACCAAAATGGTGACTTTCTTAATTACACAGCACTGTAACAGAAAGCTTAACAAATGCTTTTTATATGTGTAACCTACTCTGATTAATTGCTGGGAGAAACAATTTCTGTTGTGTTTTCCAACTGTAATCCTGTAGACAATGTTATTCAGGAGCTGCAGTATGTTAGTGTAGGTAAATGAGAAGTTCAAACTGAGTCATACCAGGTCAGCCAAGGGGGGAAGAGAGAGGGAAATCCTAAGCACCTAGATTTGAAAATGTATACACGCACACACACACACACACACACACACACACACACACACACACACACACACACACACACACACACACACACACACACACACACATATTTCATTATTTCATATATATAACATCACCAAGATTGCACCAATTGGAAGAAAATGGAGAAAGGCAGGAAAAAGCTGATGTACTTTCTCATCCTTCTCTGAGTCTAGCAACCCTGAAAGGATACTAATTATATTTATCCCAGTTTAAGTTCTCCAAGTCTTTTGGGTTTCTAGTACCATGACGGGAATGCGCCCCATTCCTAAGTGAACTTATCATTAATGTTCATGAAATTAGTATTGTTTCACTCTTTGATGTTAGTCAAAAATGCTCTTCTCAGCACTCAATATGCCCAGAACTGACTCCTTCTGCAATCTGTATGGAGTTACATGTATCGGTAGCATATCTAAATATGACTGTAAATTCTTTTTTTATGAGACCCATTGACCCTACCTCTGCTGGAACTGTCTAGGTATCCTTCTTCAATACTACCCTCTTTTCTGCCTGCAAATCCTGGTATTTTCTGAATTTGTGTCTGTCTGTACATAAGGCACTGTAATCACTGGGTGTAGCAATTTCAATGATCAGTGCTACTTTTATCTTCTTTTCGTGGACTACCATATCTGGTTTTCTCACATTTAGTTTTTGAACTTTTGTTACAGGGAGATCCTATGTGACATAAACTTCATCATTTTCTATAATGCTTTCTTGCTTATGTTTCCAATGCTTATCAGCTACTTTTATATTGTAATGCTTGCAAAATCCCCAGCGCAACAGTCTTGACACATTATTATGCCTTTCAGTATACACATCCTCTGCCATTAGTGTATCACACCCAGCAACAAGATGTGTGACTGTTTCCAAATTTGTTTTACAAAACCTGCATTTGTCTATTTCTCTGATATGTTCAATGGACTTTGTAAACCAACATGTATGTAGTCCACTATCCTGGGCTGCCAATATTAACCTTTAGTCTTTCAGTTTAAATTCACTTCTTTTTATTCTGATGAAGTCCTGCATTCTTTAGGATGAAAGGGCTTAATTAAGGTTTTTATGTGTTGTTGGAATAAATTGGTTTTAGTGGAATATGTTGTGATGGTGCAGCGGTTAGCATTGTCACCTCACAGCAAGAGGTTCTCCCGTTTGATTCTCGGCTGGAGCAGCTTCGGTGTGGAGTCTGCATGTTCTCCCCGTGGTCAAGTGATGTTACATGCAGGTAGGTGCCTGCGTGTATGGGTGTGCCTTCTTTTAAGGCTGGGCGTTGGGCTAGCAACTCGGCACTGTAAAAATCCACTGCCATTCATTAGCGGACCAGAGTTCTGCTGTGGTGACCCCTAACTGAGAAATACCGAAAGATATTACTAGTGGAATATGGACTAGTGAATCGGTTGTTCTTGCTGCTTGTGTTAACTTTGTATTGGTTATAAGTTGTTCCAGTAATGCTACAATTGGGTATTTTAAATTCACCTCTCCTGAACCATTCCTGCATCAGATCCTGATTGACATGAAGTTGGTCCAGGAATATTTTGTACTTGCAACTATATCTATGACTTTTCCACATTTCTTGCCCTCTTATGTGATCCTTCATCTTATAGTCTTTCTTTTGTTTTTTTAGCACATTCAGTTGCTGCCTGATTTTTGTCTACTTGTGGTTTGATATCCATTCCCGCTTGACACTGATATGCTTCTGCTAAACTAAGCAGGGAAGTCATCTTAGACTTGTTCTCTTCATGTTTTAACACTTTAACTATGTTTGGAAATTGTGAAGTCAGCAGGTATCTATGCAGTCCTACGACTGCAGATCCATACATGTAATCATTTTAGAAAAGGTCCATACCTTCTTCAGAATGGGGAATAAATAATCTTGATATACTTTGATTTTTTATAAATCATTTGATAAGCGTGAAGCATTTTTCTTGTTTTCCTGTCCAATTGATGCAATACCCTTTGGGGCCAGTTAATCACCACAAAACTGTAAGTTAGATAGAACAGGAAGAGCATTTTGGACTTTGTTCCTAGATGTCAGGGCTGTTTTCATATTAATTTTAGTCTTCTAAAATATTCCTAAGTTTTATTTGCATTTGTTCATGTTTTATTGTCGATCCTTCATCAGTTTCCAAATATTTATACACTCCCCCTTGCTCAAGTTCCTTTATATCACATTCCTGTCCCAGACTGATATTTTCTTGGTACTGCAGCTTTTCTGATTTAACTGTTACTTTTGCACATTTTTCAAGACCAAATAACATTCTCCATGTCTGAGAAAATTTTGACAACTTCCAGTTGTGCTTTCAGATCCTCATCTGATGAACTATACAGTTTTAAATAATCCACAAAAAGATGATGAGAAGTCTTTACACTTTGTTGTTTTCTGGGCGTCAATAACCTGTTAATAGACATCTTAATTGGTTAAGGATACGACAAAAGAACAGCGGTGACAAAGAATCACCCTGGAATATCCCTTTTTGAATTTTTATCCTAGGGATGTTAATCTGTCCTTTATCATGGCTTAGCTGCAGAGTGGTTTGCCACTGTTTCATGGTCACTGTGATGTAATCAATTAATACAGGGTGTATCTTACATATCTGTAAGCACTCCTTTATCCATGAATATGGGATGCTGTCATTTTCTTTCTTGCAGTTTGTCCATACCATACTTATATTCTTCCCCTTTTTACAATTCTCTATTATGATTTTATTTAACAGCAAATAATCCTTTGTTCCATATGGCTTTCTTTTGTTACCCTTTTGTTCTACTTCCATAATTGAGTTTTTTTTCTAAATGACTATAAATTCTATTGGCAACAAGTCCAATATATAGTTTATACATCATCGGAAGGCAAGCTATTGGTCTATAGTTTTTAGGATAGTTTGCAGGTTCACTCTTTATGAGGATTATCATTTTTCCTCTTGATAACTGGGTTGGTGTCTGTTTGGGGTGTGCATATAAATAATTCTTACTGAGGGCTTAATCTTCTTGAAAAGATGTCAGTACTTTTAGCCAGAAGTTAGGTGCTGCATCTGGGCCTTGGGTTTTCCATTTAGGAGCTTTTCTTAATTTTGTTTCAGTTTCTCTGGCCATTACTTCATCCCATTTCATATTCTGTACACTTGAACTTCTTACTATTTCTTTTACTTCTTCTATCCATTCAACATCTTTGTTATGTTCGACAGGATCACCATAGATATTTCTCCAAAACTTGTCTATTTCTTCTTTTTTTTGTGATGCTTCTATTCCTTTTGTCTTGTTCTCTATAAAACTTTTTTGAATCATCAATGATTTGATTATTTTGTATTTTTCATTTATATATATCTGCATAAATTCTGAGTTTTTCTGCCTGTGCTGATATAGATAGCTTATTATTTGCAATAAATAGTGTGTGGTAGATCCTGGACTGTTCTGATACTGCGCTTTGCTTTTATCACATCTATCTTTCTAAGTATTTTTGTTGATCTGTTCCCTCTTCTGTACTCTTCTAGCAGTGACACCTTTTGTCTTAATTGGTTTATAGTTTTCTCTGTTCGATACTTCCATGATGTCATTTGATTTTTTCCCTTCCGTTCCCTTACTGCCCTGTGTTTTTGTGGTAAGATATTATCTGTTATTAATTTAGCTGCACAGTAATATATCCTATTTACTTCTGTTATATCACATGAATTTCTGTGAACGTTCTTCATTATTTTGTTGATTTGTTTTATCAGACTTCTGACATTTTGGGTCTTACTGACTTTCTGTAATCTATGTCTGTCATTGATCTTAATATGTCTATCCATCAATATTAAATCAAGCAACTCTTCCCTTGGATCATTTTCTTCTAAACTAAGGGTATATTCTATGTTCTCCATTTCCTGAGGGCATTCTGTGTAAAGGTCCAGAACATCTTCTTGTGATATATTGTCTTCAGCTTCATCCTGTGCCATTAGGAACTCACTGGCCTACCACCCCACAACACTGACTTTGTCAGAGTTGTCACCATTTGCTGCTCCTTCCCTAGCTGTGCAACTCAAGCCAAACTTTTGTTCTGGCTTCCTATTGAAGGCTCCAAAGTACCTTCATATAGCAACTGATCAGATGCTTCCCACTTGTAGAACAGAGCATGTGAATGTACCTTTAAGAAGCATTTCCAGATGTAAGCATGTGTCTATAAATACTGAGCATGTGCAGGCAGCAGTGCCATTTTGAGAGAACAGCCAGAGAGTTAACATGTATGAGTGTGGTAGTCAGTCTGTTTATAAGTTTATTTAAGGTTAAGTTACAAAGCCTCATTCCTGATGTGTTTGTGTGTAGTAATGCTTCTTGAACTGAACCCATGAATGTTCATTTGTTTTATCCTGACCAGAGGAGCGACATGGTGTTAGAATCAGGATTGAGAGAGCAACTTTTTCAAGCCATGAGGTGCAGAGTTGAAGGTGAAGGCAGATAAACCTGGTTGAGTGAAACAGAACTCGGGCAACAAAAAAAAAGCCAAAAATGAACTTAAGGTAACACAAAACTTGCACAAATGATTTATTAGGCAAAGAAAATAAAACAGAGCATTTGTAAGACACAAAATGCTTTATTAATCAAATGAGTAGCACAAAATGTATTATTACTAAAACAAAAGGCAAAAAACACATTATTAATTAAAAAAATGTTTGAAACCACAATATTTGATAAAACTAGTAGAAGTATTCATACGGGTCTCAGAATTACCTTTGGTTTGCATAATGAGCATGTTTAAAGTAAAACAGGCACAAGAAAAGTATAATGAGCATGATAAGAGATTAAATGGGCATAACGAGTACAACAAAAGGGCAAGGTAATCTTAAAGAGCATGGTGACTGCATGTTTTTTAGTAAAAAACTGTTTTGGGCACAAACTACTATTTTGCATTGACTGAAGCCATTCAAAGCATGACTAGAGTTTTTCAAAGTATCTCAGAGTGTGCAAAGTGTTTGCAGAGTGTGTGCCTTATTAAGGTGCAGTTATTTCAAAGAGTTTTCTGTGTACAAAGTACAGTTATATTACACAGTGCAAAGTACAATAATTTCGAAAAGTTTCTTGTGCTGTGTATATTTATTTGCAGAGTGCCGCCATTTCAAAGTGTTTTTTACACTGAACAGAGTTATTTCACAAAGTACAGTCATTTTGAAAGGTTCTTGTGCTACAGTTTATTTGCAAAGTGCATTCAACTCAAAGTGTTTCTTACTCTGAGCTTTTTCTGCTGTGTATAGTTTATTCGCAAAGTACAGTCATTTTGCAGTATTTCTTACACTGATAAGGAGTGGTTTCACAAAGTACAATGATTTCAAAGTGTTCTTGTGCTATGGAGACTTATTTGGCAAAGTGTAGTTATTTCAAAGAGTTTGTTGTGCTATTAGGCATAATTACAAGTACTGACATAAAATTCTGGCATATATATATATATATGTATCTATGTGTGTGTGTTCATACATAATTCCAAGCACCTTCACTAGTGTCTGTTGATATGGCAGAGGCATTTTGCAGACCTAGTCCACTTATATCTGATCAAAATATAGCAGACAATTGGAGAGTATTTGAGCAGGAATACAATATTTTCATACAAGCAGCTTTTACTGACAAAAATGCACCTACAAGGGCATTAAATTTGCTTAACTTAGCTGAGTCAGGACCATTGAAAGAGCACATTCATTTGTGTATGCAACAGTAGTATATGCAGGATAGGGGGAAAACCACCATATTGTGGTACCAGCTGAATCAAGGGAGGACCCTGAGTGCTTAAAACTTAAATTTAGAGAAATGTGCAACCCCCAGACAAATGTTACATTAGAGAGGCACCTATTTTATAGAATAGACCAAAAGCTAGGTGAAACTTTTGCAGGTTATATCACTGACTTGGGAAATAAAGCCAAAATGTGCAGATTTGGTGACTTGAAAGATGAGTTAATAAAGGACAGACTTGTGTGCAGTGTTAATAATGCTGCAGTGAGAAAGATTTTGCTTTGTGACAATGATTTAATGTTAAGTAAAGCCATAGAGATTTGTCAAATCCATGACTTCACAGAAAGACATACAAGACATACATGCTTGCAAGTGATAAGAGAATGGTTTCAACAGCATCTAGAGCAAAGGTAGACAGCATGCAGCAAGTGACAAGCAGAAACAAGTCTAAGCACATGGCAGCCCTGATGAGTTTTCTGGGAAAGCTTGTAGCTTTCTAGCAAGTTTCAAGACTATCTCAATAAAAAGGGCATGCTCAGTACAATATAAAGGTGAGTCAGCAAAACCCCAAGACAAGTCTTATTGTTAACTGTCATAATTGTGGTGACAATCATGTCTAAAAGAGAGAAGTGCTTAGCATTTGGTCAGCAATGCCACAAGTGTAAAAAATTGAACCACTTTCAAAAGTTTTGTAAATCAAGCAAGCCTCATTCAGTTATTAAGAAAGGTCACTTAAATAAGCAGGTTGATCACGTAGAAAGCAGCAACCCTACTATTTAGATGGTGTATCAGTGGTCGGTGAAAAGGTTAATACAGTAGATTTGTTGGCAAAGAATGAAGTATTTTGTACTGTCCTGATCAATGTTAAACCCACAGAGATGATAGTAGATACTGGGTCAAAGTACAATGTAATATCAGCAGAAACATTTATTAAAGTGAGGGCTGGTGAGCAACTTAATTTGGCCAGTTGTACTAAGCTTGTTGCTTATGGAGGTGAAGAGATTCAAATTAAAGGCTCAATAGTGCTTTCATGCTATTCAGCTGGGAACAGTTGCAGCTTGCAATTTTGTGCAGTCAGAAGACTTGTGCACTCACTATTAGATCTCAGAGACAGTTTGAGAATGAAATTGCTTTCTTTTACCAAAGAAATACATCATATAAGTACATGCCCCAGTTCCAGCTTTACTGATGCTGTTTTCTCAGAGTATGCTGATGTATTCGATGACAAGCTAGGCAAACTTCCAGGTGTATACTCCATGAAAGTAGACCCAGAGGTCAGTCCAGTGGTTAGACCAGCAAGGAGAGTTCCAATAACTATGCAGGACTAAGTCAAGGTCCAGTTAGACAAAATGGTGCAGCAAGGTGTGATTTGTCCAGTCACAGAACCAACTGAGTGGGTATTTTTCATGGTAGCTGATCATAAGAAATATTCAGACGAAATAAGAATATGCATTGACCCAAGAGACTTGAACAAGGCATTGAAGCGACCTCATCATCCTATGCATACAGTCGAGGAAATTGCCACCCTCATGCCAAATACTGCTGTTTTTTTTCTGTCTTAGAAGCAAAGAGTTCATTTTGGCAAGTAATACTTGATCACACATCTTCACTACAGACTACGTTTAGTACCGCATGGAGCAAATTTTTTCTGGCTACCCATGTGCAATAATAATTGATGATTTACTGGTTGGAGGCAATGGTGATGCAGAGCATGACAGAAATGTCAGGAAAGCTCTGGACAGAGAGCATGAACTGACTTTAAAGCTCATTCCTCTGAAATACAAATTCAGACTACCAGAAGTTACTTATGTAGGTTATTTATTTACCAGTATAGGCTTTCGACCAAACCTTTCCAAGCAAGCAAGCAACCATTCTTGAGATGCCAACTCCAGACAATGTCCAAGCTCTACGGCATTTTCTTGGTATCGTTAACTATTTGAGCAAATTTATCCCTGACTTTAGTGAGTTATCAGCATCTTTGGGAGAGCTGACATGCAAAAATGTTGCATGGTCATACTTAGAACAACACCAGAAAGCATTTGATAACCTCAAACAGCAAATTGTCAACCCACCTACATTAACATACTATGATGTCCAAAAACCAGTAGTTCTTTCCTGTGATGCTTCAAAGTTTGGTCTTGGTGCAGTTATTCTTCAGAAGGGCAGACCTGTTGCCTATGCATCTAGAACTTTTACCCAAACTGAGATGCAGTATGCTCAAATTAAGAGGGAACTTTTGGCAATTGTGTTTGCATGTTCAAAGTTCCATGATTATATTTATGGCCAAGCTATGCAGATAGAAACTGACCATCAACCTCTAGTCATTATTTTAAAGAAGCGTATGCATTCAGCTCCAGCAAGACTACAAAGAATGATGCTCAGATTGCAAAAGTATAATTTCAAAATGGTCTATATAAGAGGCAAACTTCTTTATCTGGCTAATACTTCATCCAGATCACTCAGAAATACCATGGAACAGCTTGATGCAGAGAAATTTGACTTTGATGTCATGGAAGTGCGTATTTTTTCTACCACAAGACATGATGAGTAAGAGATCATACAAATACTGATCCAGTTTTGCAAAAGCTCAAACACTTCATCAATGTAGGATGATCATCAAAGCAATTCTGTGTACTGCAGGAAGTACATCCTTATTTCCATGCAGAGATGAAATGCTGATGGAAGATGGTATCATTTTCAAAGATCCAAAAGTTATTGTTCCTACTTCCTTACAACATGAATACATTCAGATTTTGCATCATGGTCACCCAGGTTCCGATTCTACCAAAAGAAGGGCAAGAAGACTAGTACTTTGGGCTTCTCTATTGAAAGACATTGATAAACTGTTTTCTTCTTGTTCAGTGTGCAATAGTACTAAGTTGCATTTGCAAAAAGGGCCACTTCAGCTAAACCAAATTCCTAAGCTACCTTGGTAAACAGTGGCCACTGATATATGTGAGTGGAACAATCAGGATTACTCAGTGTTGGTAGACTCTTATTTGAACTGGTTTGAGATCGATTTTCTACCTAACCTAACTTCCATTGTTGTTATTACTAAGATGAAACATCATTTCTCAGTCCATGGTAGTCCACACAAAGATATTTCTGACAATGGCTCTCAGTTTACCAGTCAATTATTTCAGATATTTGCAAAAGAGTGGGACTTTATCCATGTTACTAGCAGTCCTGAATATCCTCAGTCAAATGGCCTTGGTGACCGTACAGTACAGAGTGCAAAGCAATTACTAGAGGGGTCAAAGCATGGCAATACCAGTATCTTCTTGAATTTACTTAATCTCAGAAATATATCCCTTGACAACCTACTTGGCTTGCCTGCTGAGAGACTTCAATCTAGGCAAACCAGAATAACCTTGCCTATTAGTTCTAGTTTTTGGTGCCTAATGCTAAAATCAACAGAGCAATCACAGCCCAACTTTTTAAGAAGCATTCTTCTCAGAAGTCCAGCTATGATAAAATGAGCAGATTTCTTCGTTCATTAAAGAAGGAGAGATGGTGAGGATGCAAACAGCAAAAGGCTTTGATCAAACTGATCAAGTGAGAGGTATATGAGTCGAGCAGAGATCCTAGTTAGTGGAATCTGAGAGTATAGAATACAGGAGAAACTGCAGACATCTTCTTCCTGTATCAGAAATGATATTGCAGCATCATACCTGTGATACAGACTCTAGATCTCAGAGCAACCCTAACAATGTTTGTTCCGAAGAACATGTCTCACTATCCATTCCCGTTCCTGATGATGTCTCAGTTGTCCCCAAAGTTGAACATTCCTTGAAGACAGTCCCTGTTGCTAGATCCAATTCTGACTTTTATGTTACACAATCAGGTCATATTTCTAGACCTAGTGTAAAATACACAGTAACCTGGACATGATTGTTTTATATGTGTCTAATTTTTTATGATTGCATGTCAAAGAATTAGTTCTGTATAACTGCATGTCAAAAGATCATTTCTGTAAATTGCATGCCATTGAATACTGTCATTTAATATATGATCTATTTCAAAAAGAGGGAGGATGTAGAACAGATTGTATGTATGTACCTTTAAAAAGCATTTCCAGATGTAAGCACTTGCATATAAATAGTGAGCACGTGCAGACAGCAGTGCCATTTTGAGACAACAGCCAGAGTGTTATGTATGAGTGTGTTAGTCAGTCTACTTATAACTTTATTTAAGTTACAAAGCCTCATTCCTGATCTGTTTGTGTGTAATAAAGCTGCTTGAACTGAACCCACAAATGTTCATCTGTTTTATCCTGACCAGAAAAGCGATACCACTCCGCTGATTTTTTTTTTAATTTGGGGACTCATTGTTCTATCATACTATAATGTTACCAGAGTTAGATTTTCTACACTAAATCCTTCATTTTGCAGGTAATCCATTTATTTTCTATTTCTTTAACCTGTCCATTATTAATCCTCATTTCTGTGATCTGCTTTGTTTTCTTATTTTTTGTATTGTAAAATTTTCCATATCTGGATGTCTTTCCCTGTATTTCTCTTCAAATATCGTCTATGCTTCTTTTTTTACTTTGATTAGTTTTGCTATCTCCTTTGCATACATATCACACCATATTAAATCTCTTTTTCTTTCACATGTCCATATTTTTTCTTCAGATGTCTCCTGCTCCCCTGTTTCTCCTTAATTTGGGTCTTGTTGTTCCATCATGCTGTGACATAACTTGTTTTAGACTTTATGCACTAAATCATTCACTTTGCAGGTATTCCATAATTTCAGCTTCTATTTCTTTAACTTCTACTCTACTAATCTTCTGTTCTACGTTCCTCCTTAGTGACCTTATTTTCTGTATTGTGAAGATTTCTGTATCCCGATACCTTTGCCTGTATTTCTCTTCAATTATCTTTGGAGCTGCTTTTTTGTATTGATTAGTCTTTCTCCATTGCATAAATCACGTACCATATCAAATTTCTCTTTCTTTCTCATGTCCATGTTTCTTTTCTATACCTTTTAAAAATCTCTAGATTTTGTTTTTTATATTTTTACAGTTCCTTAGTCACTTATTTTTCCAAACAGCCCAAGGTTTCTTGGTTTATATAATGTTTTTCATGAATATGTTGTATTAATGAACACACACTTGCATTTGAAGCTTTTGACAGTTTTTCTTGTGTGAGTATTTTTCTTTCCTCTTATTTCTGTCTGAATCTTTTTGGAAAATTCTTTCCAAGTCCTTAGCCAAAACAACTCTCCGATCGAAGTTGTTCCCTTTGCCAAACTACTCGGTGTAACTATAGATGAACACCTCAAGTTCGACACCCATATTCAACAAAATATAAAGAAAACCCACCAAAACCTAGGCATGCTATACAGGAACAACCACTTCCTCTCTACTTCTACCAGGCATACTCTGGCCTCCTCTTACCTCCTTCCCTCCCTTCTGTACGACGCCCTGCTACTAACTAACCTATCCTCTTCTATCACTTCCAAACCCTAAAGCTGTTATAACAAAATTTCTAAATTTGCCACCAAAGCCAAACATTCCACTCATCACTGTGTTACCTTCCAATCTCTCAACTGGTTAGAATTCATAAATTACCTGTACTTCCTCCAGCTCACTACAGCACATAGACTAATATTTAATCTGACCAAATGCCCCGCTCTAACATCCTTCCCCCATACACCCCAAATAGAACTCTCAGATCTGAACACCAAAACTTAATTACTGTCCACAAACATAAACGCCCTGCTGGACAACTTCTCCTCTCCTTCTCCTTAGGTAAGAAATGGAACTCTCTCCCTTCCACACTAAGAACAATGTCAAACACAAACAACTTCAAAACTCAGCTTTTCACCTACCCCGCCTCCAAATGGAAATGTAACTGCATTCTCCCTACCTAGAACTCTTTAACAAAAGCCCCTGGGAGGGTATCCTCCTGAGTTCCTAAGCACCTTATAGCTGGCTATAACCTTTTATAGCTAATTCCCATATGATCTTTCACACCCTGTATAGATTGTAAATAGCTTTTGACTTTTGACTTTAATTGTGTGAATTTGTTAAAATGTATCTGCATGATATTTTTCCACTATGAGTAATATTGCTCATGCTTTGTATTATTTGATATGTATTTGTACTTGTCATTTTATTTTTATTGGACTGCTATCTTTACTGTAATCTGTTTCATGGAGCTTTTCTCCCCAGGCCTCCACTGAAAACAGGCTCTCTGTGCCCAGTGGACTTCCCCGGTAATCCAACTGGAAATAAATAAATAAATAAATAATCTTCTCTCGGGAAATTCTGGGCTTCTTCCATATAGTAATAATACATCATTTCTTTCTTATCCTCAATAGTCCACTCTATCATCTTTATGACTTTTTTTTGGCTTGTCATTTTTTGTGATTTTTGTGGACTACTGTTTTCTTCTACAACAGGGGGAACCATCCTTCCCCTGAGCCTGGCCTAACCCCATTATAGGAATGTTTCCATGTCTAGAGAATTCTACACTGTCATTTTTTGCCAGTAATGGTACCAGTGCACTTACCAGGATTGGGCAACTTTTTATCCTGTGACTTGTGCACCCAGCTGTGTTTTTTATTTTTTAACTTACTTCTGTGCGTGATATATGCTATATAAAATACAGTCTATATATCAGTGTCATCTTAGTGAAATTTCTTAAAAACAGGGCTCACCTCAGGAAGGTACTCAGCAAGACTTGAGGATCAATTCACTTTCAGCAATACGAGTCTCCTTTGCTTGCTGATTTTATCATCTCTCCATTTGGATCTCTCATCTCTCCATTTGTACCCCTGTTTGATTCTTCAATTTGATGTTCTTAATGATGCATCAAACAGTAAGGAGCAGCTGACAATATCTGCACCATACTCTGTAAACCTTTTACCTATATGCTGCATTTATATGTTCTTTTTTGTTTGTCTGGTTAGGTTCTCTGTTCACTTCATATTCTCTTTCACTGGCTGTCCATTTCTCTTCTGGTTTACATTTTATTTACTTCTCCTTTGTACCCTTTGGTTTTCTTAGCTTTGATTTGCGTTTTGATATGTCATGGATTCTGACATAGACTAGCAGCTTGCACAAGATCATTTCCATCTCATCCAAGGGTTTCCTGTTTTCACTTTACAAGCACTATATTTTCTGATTGTCAAACTTTTTATTGATGCAGTTTGTAGTTAGTTTCTTTAGCCTGGTAAACATCTGCATGGAATCATTTTCTTTTTCTTCAGTATTCCTGAATTAGTCTGTCTCATATTTTGTGGCCACTGACTGATCATTTACCTTGTTTATCTCACACTAGAATCTACCATCTAGACATGTAGTTCCATACACATCCAACATTTTGTTCTCCTGGCATGTGTTAGAATGCTTTTATTTTGTCATACCTATAAATATCTGGGACAGTGGTAACCCACTTCTCCCAGTGTAAGCACATAGTGCGGATACCCCAATCTGTTCCAAAGTTTGGAAGACTAATGACGTCACATCTTTCTTACTATATGTGTGCTTCAGGTATACTTTTCTACTTGCGGTTTCACATTTTATGATTTATACCCCTAAGCATTTCTTTTTTTGACAACCTGTCATGAAAATATTCTTATGACTTGCTTGACGTTTTGTTCTGTTGCTTTTCTTTTTTCCTGCTTTGAGAAAAGACATACTTCTGACCATGTAAAATAATAAAAATGGTCTCTGCAATCTTAAAAAAGTGCTTATTTTTAATGAATGAGATTAGTTTCCTCACCACCAATTCTGATACTGTTATGCATGCAAACTTAAGTAAATAGCTCCATTTCACTTATATGAAATAAGTAGGCAATTTACCCTGCAGATGATATATGCAAAATTAATATATATCTGCAGTTATGAATTGCATGGAAGACTGCACATTTATTACTACTAAATAAAAAATTAGCAGCAAAACATATTGACACAGCAGAAGTCCATTTTATGAGTGCTTGCCACACCACTGCTAAAATCCAGCTACAAAAAAAATATATAAAAAAAATGAATACTGCCTCTCAAATTTTTTTTTCAGGATTGACAGAATAAACAATGGAAGAGTGGGTGAAAAACATATAATTAGACTAATGTAAAATTCAACAGCTATACTTCCTGGTCTCTACTTTTTTTCCTGGTTCTGTTTTTTTTTTTTTTTGGTCCCCTTGGACCTCATTCTACCAGCCCAGCTCTCCAGTGCCCCATGTCCACAGCAGGTCTAGCAGCCATCCTCTTCCCTTCCGGACTTACTCCAGTATTGCTCGGTCCATTTGTGGATCCTAAGAGCATCCTGGGGGGGGGGGGGTGAAACATCTATTTTCTATCCAGGGAATTTTTTTCATACCCACCTGTCTTTCCCTCTTCCATTTCCCTACTTCCAAAGCTTGTTGACTATGTCCAAGAACAGATCTCCTCTTTGGACCATGCCTCCACCTAGGGAGCATCATTGATGAGCACCTTCCCACCTAGGATGAGCATTCCCATCCCTCCCTGTCACTTTGTCACTCTCCTGAGCCACTGCTTATACTCAGGTCACCTTGGCAGTAATCAGGGCTTTATCCCTTTATGCTACCAGAATAGCTGCTGGTCTCTACTTCTTGACTCACTGCTTTACATGGCTGTCTTTTACTCATACTTTCAACAAATCAGTAATATCTAACAACAACCACATTCAGGGCTAAAGCAAGTGTCCACAATGAAAGTAGCCAAAGAAGATGGTTTAGCTATCAGAGAACAAGCACATCCCAGGCTATAAATTAGGCTGCAAGCATTATTACTTCTAAACTGTAAGACATCTGTCAACTCTGACACTATATCTTGTATAGAGAAGTGTCTGTTTGGTTGTGCAGCATCTATGACTGTATTTTATAGCACTACATTTTCATTTATCTGTGTTGACCTTCAATTGATCCATGTTTTTCCACCTGTAGAGCAATTTCAGGCCTCCTTTCAGACGTTTTCCTTCTAGGACCATGTGGTATCTTCAAATAGAATGAGTTAGTCACCTGACTATGTAGCACTTGACTGTCCACTTCTCTTGTCACTGACAGACTGTCTTAAACCTTTACTCTCTTGTCCTCTCTCTACTTTCTTCCTCTCTAATCTAGTGAAAAATTCACGGCCCTCTTTTAAAACATTTCAGTGTCATGAGTAGTCTTTGATATTTTTGTTTTACAGCATTCATTTGCTCACCACAATGCTTTTTCTTCACCTGTTTCAAATTTTCAATGTTAACTTCAGTGAAATTCAGAATCATTGCTTACACAAACATGCAGTGGTTGTGGTCAAAGTTGAATGATGTGGCCCCAAGATAATTAAAAATGTAACTGGGGGCAATTATAATAATGACAATAAATTAATTAAGGAATCTGTTGGAGTGAACTGCACAGACCCCATAAGGAGGAGCATACCACAACAATGGTCATGTGACTCACATATCCCAGAAGTGTGCATGTAGCATTCCAGAGAATATGTGTCCACAAGTGTATAGTCAAACAACAATGACTGCTGCTGAGAACCATATTAAGTGCCTCCCAGCAAAGTCTCTACTGATTTATTTGTATTAACTGGGAGGAAATGAGTGTATAGGATTGTCAAAAAGGAGGGTGGAGATAGAGAACAAGCAGACAAACACACAGAAGGACAATGGAAAGAAAAGCCTGGATGAGGTGGGGGAAATGGGACAACGGTAGATGTTTTTAAGGTATGTGTGTCTATTTATTTTCTTTTTAGGAAGGATGGGGTGCGAAAGAAGTAATGGGAAGGCATGGGCAGAAAAGAGGGTATAGAGAAGACAGCAGAGGCAGACAAGCAAACAAACAAACAAACAAACAAACAAACAAACAAACAAACAAACAAACGCATGCAAAGACCAGTAGAGGAGATGCTGACACAGAAGGTGGGAGCAAAACAAATGAGAGGCACAGACAGAGAAGGGGAGAGGATTACTGATGATGGGTAGGATTTGAGGATGAGGAGGATTAGACTCCAAACTGGGAAGGGAAATGAAACACAAGGACATAGAACATCTTGATGTCGAATATGGTAAGCTGATGGCTACCTTTTACCCTGCTCAAAGTAGCACACAGTCAGAGGTCAGTCCCCTCCATAAATGCTATGATAGCTAGGCCCATCCTCTGTTTGCACAATGGTCATGGCTAGGCAGAGGTGGAACTCTGCTAGTCACACAAGCCAGGTAGCCAATGCAGAAGTCAGCTTAGTGGTCCACCACTATCATCACCACTTCCAACTCCTGACAGATAACATATTGTGACCTTTAGGCAGTATCTTCAGGGGTATTATGACACTATGATGATGACAGGCCAATGAAGACCACATTGGGACCCCCTCAGATCACCTTCTAATGTCTAACCTTCATCATCCTGTGAAGATGCAGGCCTGGAGGCAGTTAGTGATCCAGAAAGGGATGGTAGGGCATGATGACAGAGAGTTAACTGTTTATTTATTTTATTATTTATTTATTTGCAGTTTGTTTGCCAGGATAGTCCATTGGGCCACAAGGAGCCCATTTTCAGGGGTGAAAAGCTCCAGAGAAATACAGGTACATAGTACACATTGCACATATACATTTCAGATTATTTCATAGGAATACAAAGTAAATATGATAAGAAAATGTTAACAATGATAGACTACATCAATATAGATAATTAAACAGCAATAAAAATACTTTTTTTTTTTTTTTTACAAAAGTAGCAGCATAGGGTAACTGTTAAGTAGTCGGTCAAATAGTTCAATAGAGCTGTGGAACTCAACTTACCAGCCATTCACTCACCAGGAAATAGACAGGAAGGAAGCTGCTTATAATCCAATCACAGTAATGAGAACATGCAATATTAGGAAGCAGAGCCTATTAGGTGGTAGAGTGCACAGGACAGCAGTGAGGGGTTGTAGAGTGGTGTCATCACATATGATACTGATTGCCTATACTCAGTCGATATATACATCACACCAGAATGCACCTCAATAATTAAATAAGGAGAGATGTTATCAATGATATGGAATTTGGAAACATGAATAATCAGAAAGGGTTCTCCAATGAAACTCAGATATATGGTTTAGACTATCAATAGACCCAAGATGTATACAATATGATACATTTTGTTGTGGATTAAAATTTACCTTGCATTAATATCTGGGAAAAAGTGAATCATTCAAGGTTAGCCATTTTTTTTTTTTTGGCGAAATATATAGGCTGAAATTGGTCTGGTGATTATCATTTGAGATGCATTCTGAAGAGAGTCTGTATAGGTTTTTGATGGGGGTCTCCCTCACCTCACAGATGTGCTTATAGATGAATGGCAATCCAGCAAATTGCCACAGTAAGTATTGCACCTATCTTGCAAAGGACGGGCATTCTCTTTGTGACTGTGTCCAATTCCTTTTCAGGTCTGAACAGGATAAATCAAGTACTGGAAAGTAAATTAGTGAATGAAATTAAGTACTGATGGACTATCTTTACCATTCTACAGAAGTCACATAATTTATTTATTTCACATTTATTTCACATTTGTTAACCGGGTTGGTCCAGCTGAGCACAAGCCCATTTTCAGTGGAGATTCGAGGAGAAAAGCTCCAACAGTAATATTAAACATAAATATTGTATTTTCTATGGATAAGGGTATAACATAACAAAGACTTAGACTTACCTTAGAAGTTTGAGTGGGAAGCAGAAGGGGATATAGTTAAAAAGAAGAGAAGGCATACAGATTTATTATAACATACAATGTTCATTAGTTATTGTTTATGCTGAGTGCTTCTGAATGAGTGGGTCCATCTACTGGCCTTTACAATTTTTCCATTATTTCCTACAGAAGGAGTGATGGGCAGTGGAACTCACAGAGATGACATACTGTAGGGATGGCTTTTTGTGTTTGTCCTAATCACTGAAACCCCCACCCCTTGCTGTGAGTATTTGACATCCCCAAGAGTCTATCTTGTGTGTACCATAGACATATTGAGCTTCTACCTTCAGAGTGAGAGTGCAGATTATTTTAGAAGTCCCTACTGCATTGTGCACATCCATCACTGCCATCTTAGAAGGACAAACTGGTCTTTTAGTGTTAATTCTTTGCCTCTTTAGGTGGCTCTCCAGCATCTGGGCTGATATGTGAATCTGCACCATTGGTACTAGTAGATGCTACACGCACATGGTACTCTGCCAGCATATAAATATATATGTGTATATCTCTATCTATGTATCTATGCCTATATGTCTATCTATCTATATATACACATTCACAGATATACATATACATATATACATATGGTTCCCCTTCACAAGATCGAATAGATGGAAGCTCGAAATTCTTAATCTCGAGACCAGAATCTCGAACTTCCATTCACTCGAAATTGTGAATGGGAGCCTTAGGTTTAAAAAAATTAAAAGTTAACTTACCTTATTGCAGAGGGTCAGGTCCCCCTGTACCCTAGCAGTTTAAATGTGAATGTTCCGTGACCGCACTATAGCGGAGAAATGGAAAATCTTCCGTTTTGCGCTTAGGTGTATAGCGCAGAATGGGAGATTTCCCTTTCCTTCACTATAGTGAGATCTCGGAGTAGGTATATTTAAGTAGGGGGGTTTGGGGAGCACATTTGAAAGGTGTTAATTTTTTTTTTGTCCCTTTCATATGTTCGAGTTTCTCTAAATTCGAGATTCTGGTTTCGAGTTCATGACTTTCGAGTTTAGAGAAAATTGATCATATGAAGGGGAACCATACATATACATATACATATACATATACATATACATATACATATACATATACATAGATGGTTTCTATTAGATTGGTCAGTTGTGGCTATGACTGTCCTGCTTATGGTTGACTTGCTTTATTCAACACTTCATATGGTTGACAAGTTGTGCGATAAATGATGATGTCCGGGAAGGGGAATATGCTCCTTCCTCAGGAATCATGCAATCTTGGAGTTAGTGTATATAATTAGCAGGGCATGTGGGGACACAGCTCCACACACTGGGATGCAGGGAGGCTTGCCTTTCTCTAAAAAACATTCCTTTTTAGTTTTGCATGTTTCAAGGATTAGCCTTAGAGCATGTGCAGTAGCATGCTGATGTGCTTTTGTTGACATAAGTGTGTTGATGTTAAGCATGTTGACATTTATGTGGATCAACTACTAGTAGTAGATGCCTATATATATATATATATATATATATATATATATATATATATATGTATATATATATATTTGCAAGGGCAGTTAGCCTAATACTAATCTAAATCTATGAAAGGTGTAACGCTGAAAATGAAAAGAAGCTGAAACTTTTTTTTAGAAGCTTGAACATTCATTTAGAAAGATACTGTATAACAGAAGAGTTAGATGTGCACCTCAGTTATGTATGAGATAGATAGGAGAGACTCATACCTCTCAACTATCTGTATTTTTGCAGAATGACCACAGTTTTTCCTCATATTTTTGGTCTGTTCCTCATAAAATTTGTTGTTTTCAGGATTTTTGTGGCAAATCACTGAGGACTGAATTGATTAAATAATGACAGGCAATTGAGTTTCACAGTTCATATTCTTCAGAAAATACATGATAACACAATGGGCCAGATTCACAAAGGCTTGCACGGAGTCTAAGAGTAGAGTAAGACTCCATCCAGCCAACATGTCTGCCGAGCGATGCAGGAACAGCCAGCAGGGGCGTGCAAAAGAGCTCCTAAAACAACTCTTGCACGGACAGTGTTTGTTTATGCAAATTACCTAATTTGCTGCTGAAAGCTATGCAAATGAGGTCAATTTGTGATCCAGGAAACACTAACCTGTCCGAGTAAGAGTAGTGTTATTTGCAGAAATGTACTCGGTTGGCAACTGAGTACCGTTCTGCAAATAGCAAAACGGAGCCATGACAGCTCCAAATAAAGGATGCATCCAGTTGAGGAAGCATGCCAATAGCCAAATATATGGCCATTGGCATGTTTATGTGTTGCAAAATAATAAAAATTAAATTTTTTTCCTCAATCTCCGATGTTTAAGCATAGCGCAGCGCCACGCAAACGTGCAGCACACTAAAAACCAGAAAACAAAAAATAAAAGCCACAAATAGAGATTTAATTCAAAATATTTATCTGCCATGCAAGTGAGTGGCAGGCTGAAGACAACATGGCTATTGAGTAGTGGTTGCTAAGGGGGGAATCTCAGTCTGAGAGATGTAACCAAGCATTAGTAGGCAATCCTATGCAAATGAGTATAAGGATAGTGAATCCCAATTTTCCCTGCTATGTGAACCATGTCCCTAGAGTGTAAGAGTAGGATAAGGGGAGTAACAGAGTAGAAGATGGGTGACATCATGAGGGGGTATGTATCAAAAAGACTGTAAGCTTATTGGAACAGAGTGGCATGTGTTTGCTGTGAGTTACTCAGGACTAGAAGAGGAGTGTCTACAGTTGTCTAAACTGAAACCCTGAAACCGAAGGTGTACGCCGTGGCTATCACTAAAGTTTCTTGCAAAGCTGCTTACACTGTGTGCGTGCGTGTGCACAAGTGTGCATGCGTGTAAACCTGTCTAAGCCTGTGTGCACGTGTGTGCACCTGTGTAAGCCTGTATAAGGCTGTCTAAGCCTGTATACACGAATGTGCACTTGCCTAAGCCTGTGTAAGCTTGTGTAAGCCTGTGTGTGTCCATGTGAGCTTGTGTGCGAGTGTTTGCACTTGTTTGTGTGGCGCTGCCCCTGTAGAAACAGAAAGGGAAAAGGAAGGAAAAGAAGTAGTAGGAAGTCAACCAAGGAGAACTAGCAGAGCTGCCAGGTGAAATCAATCAGAATCAGCCAATTGCACAGGCAGTACACTAGCCCAGCCCAGCCCAGCACTTAAAACTCAGCAAACAACATTCCCCCATGTTTTTCTCAGAAACACTGCAACATTGCAGTCAACAAAGAGAAGTGAAAACTTAAAAAGCTTAAACTGAGACATAAAAATGTTAGGGGCTGCCATTGCTGTTATAAGGCAACATGTGCAAGATGCTGAGGGTGGTGCCATTGCGAATGCTACTGAGCAACCCACAGTGAGGAGAAGAAGAAGAAGAAGAGTGTACAGACCCAGGGTAACCTACCAGGGGCTACATGAGCTGGAGATAGTGGAGCGCTAGAGAGTGGACAGAGCTCCTGCAGTAAATTGTTGAGTTGTGCAGGCCACGCCTCACACACAGAACCAACAGAGGGGAACCCATCCCAGTGGAAACCAAAGGTATGTGTTGGCCTAAGAATACTAGCAACAGGTACCTTCCAGAGACCAACTGGTGATATGATAGGGATTTCACAGGCATCAGCATCAAGGGTACTGCACCAGTTCCTGAATGCCATGTCAGCACATGTTGGTGATCATGTATATTTCCCCAATTCCTGTGAGGTATTGGCCAGCAATATGCGTCTCTTCCAGCAAATAGCGGAATACCCTGAGGTAGTGGGTGCAATTAACTGCGCGCACATACACATCAAAGCACCAGCTGGTGAGCGGGGTAGGGCCTACATCAACCGCAAGGGCTTCCACTCCATCAACTGCCAGGTCGTGTGTGATGCCCAGGGCATAATACTGAATGTGTGTGCTGGCTGCCCTGTAAGCTACCACGATTCCCATATTTGGCATCTGTCGCAGCTGTACCAGGCATTTGCCAATGGGGACATCCCTGATGGTCACCTAGTGGGGGATGCTGGATACGCACTGGAGCAGTGGCTGATGACACCCATCAGAAATGCACACACACCTGATCAAGCAGTCCATAATGAGGCACTTGCACAAACACGAAATGTAATTGAGCGTGTGTTTGGGATGCTCAAGTCATGGTTCCGGTGCCTGGACACTTCAGGTGGAGCCTTACAGTACTCACCAACTACATGTACCCAAATTGTCATGGTATGTGCCATGCTACACAATATGATCCTGCGAAAACAGCTGCAACAGGAACAGCATGGGGCAGGGCCAAACAACCCCCCACCATTGCCAAGGCCTGCACAGGCACAGCATGACTCGGAGGAGGAACAACCTGAGCCTGCCCCAGTAGGCAGAAGGAGGCATGCCCAGTATGCCTTGTCCTTGGCAAAGAGGCAACGCATAGCACATACACTGGCTCAGTAGGAACCCTGGAAATTATACCTCTCTCTGACTCACACATAAAATAAAAGGGATGCCTAACTTGACACTACCTGTTTCCAAACATGTATAGGGAGTGTAGTATGTGCATCTGACATCGGCAGCCCTGCAGCACCACCTGAGGCATGATTGCCATGTTTTAAGCAATATAAAGCAGTGCTAAGCAGCTTTCACCAATATCCAGTATATGTAAACAAAATTGCTCGTGCAATGTTGGGCAAGGTCAGGGAAAGTTGAGCAAAGTCGGTTAAACATGCTCATATCTGCTTTACTGTTCCTTAAGCAGTCTGGTATGGCCAGCATGAAAATAAAAAGCAGTGACAGGGCTTGAACCCAGGATACTGTGCACTATTGTCACAGTACTTAACTACTAAGCCATGATAGCATTTCAGTAGCACAGACACAGCAGGACAATTGTACACTAATGCAAACACAAAGCAATGCTGTATCATGCCCCTAAAGAGGCAAATGGGTAACCACCCCGACACACCTATGCAGACAGAGAACATCAGGCCAGGCGGTGTGATGTGGGTTGTGTAGGCTATGAAGTCGCAAGCTAATGTAAGTGACATTGGACGCTAAGATCTGTAGTACAGTAGTATGCCTCAAGCCAGTACGATAGGCAACAGTACAGACTGAAATGGTGTCCTGTACATAGCAGGGCAGGCATAGCAAATGTGTATAAGTGTCAGATAAAACCCACATCCTGTGTACACCCACAGTAACAATCCGGTGTGCCCATGGGTAGAAATGTACAAAGAATAGCTGTCCCCCCTGTATGTAGAAATGTTGATAAGTCTATGCAAAGTGTCTCATGGAAGCCCTGAAGGCACAGCATGATCCCTGTTGATCTATGACACAAAGGTGAGCCCTGCTGTAAAAATACAACTTGATTTACCATACACATATAGTATAAATGTGTATACTGTGCATGCTCATACACTCCAACAGATGTAGTGGATTTCATTCAGCATCACACTGAAAGGTCATACTGGGCATGCTCACACACTTAAAGAAATGAAGCAAATGTCAGGCAGGAACATACTGAAAGGTCATACTGGGCATGTTCACACACTTAGGCTAAATACGGATGTGATAATAAGGGATCTATGGACAAATGTGGATAGTCATGTCTACTTTCAGAAACACATTCACAAAGTGGTCGGAAAATCATGCTAAGTGTTCACACAAACTGCCAAGGTCTGTGCGTGTAGGTCAAAGGAGGTTGCCACTACTCAGCAGTCATCAGACCTGTCAGAGAGTATCACAACACACTTGTGATGAATCTGACTAGGCACGTTCAGCAGCTAGAAAGACCAATGAAGTACCTTAACAAGAGGATTACTGGCCTCAAATAGTTGCCCCATGCAACAAGACTGAATGTAACCCAATCTGTACTCTGTTGCATACTGTCTACTCAGGAGATCTCTGCCCAACAGACAGGTCCATGTCATGGTTACACTCAGATCTGTTCTGAGTTACAGCTCAATGGCACTAAATATACAGACCCAACTGATATTGCCAGCATCCTGGCAGATAGGATCAGTGTTAACCTTACCCCCCTCTCACCCATGAAAGAGCACATCTCTATAATGGAAGACTGCAAAGTTGCTGTCATCACGGCTGCACAGGTAAAAAACACTCTCCAAAGCCAGTATCACAACCGCCATGGGGCTAGATAACATCCCAGGCTGTGTAGTATCTACTTCCCTGAAGTAAACATTAACATGGAAGGTCTGTGGCTACTGAAGTTTCCAGAGGACTGCAAACTAGGAGCCATTATTGTAAACACTAAAGATGTGGACATCCTACAAATGGGCCTCACTGAGACAGATGGATGTTGTCAAAGCCATGGGCTGTAGCTCAATTCCAAAAGGTGCATTATCATCACCTTTGTTAAAAACTCTGTAGCCAAGAACTACAACATAGGTGGTAGTATACTTCACACTGTAAGTGTGACAAGAGACCCTGGGTCACAGGTGGACAGTAGATACAACTGTGATAAGCACATTCCCACAGTAGTCAGGAAACCCTCTTATGTGGCACACCTCATCACAAAATGTGTCTCATGCAGAATAGAAGAGGACATTGTTCCCCTCTACTCACCACTCACTAGAACTATAAACGAGTACAACGCCACTGTTGCTATGTACCTCACAAGACAACTACAACAACTGGAAAGCCAGCAGCAATACCTCACAAAGAGCATTAGTGGCCTGAAATACATGCCATACACAGACTATCGCAAAATGCTCCATCCGTACTCCCTTGCATATTGCCTACTCAGAGGTGTTCACTGCCTAACATACAAAGCTATGTCAAACATAGAGCTGTTGGATATGCTCCATGTAAAACACTCACAATCACTCTGACCTTTGGACCCAAAACCACGAGTGAAATACAAAAGGAAGGGGTGTACCCATTTACCTTATGGATATCCACACCTTCAGGTTACTGGCACAGCATGAGACCTTGGAGATCATGCAAGTGCAACTAACATTGGGCAAAGCTGCCCATCAGATTGTAGCCTGCTACAGATCACGTACCTTGTCTCAGGAACCTCACTCAGTATTCCGGAGAACAATGGCAAATATAAAGGTCCTATCAAACACCATTATATGAGGAGATTACAACTACCCAATCATTGAGTGGGTGAATTACTTGTATACAACATCCTTTGCCCAATGTGTCCTAGAGTTAAAAAAATCTAACACCCTGGAACAGCTGGTCACCATGCCCAGTAGAGGTGACAACATACTGGACATGATCATCACCAACATGGGGTACCAGTGTTCCACAACAGAGATAAACCCCTCGCTGGTAATATCAGATCATTAAGTAATCACACTGGACATCCACATCCCGCCACCCCCTACCCAGTCAATGAAACCACTGTAAAGACATTTGCAAAAGCAAACTGCACACTTCCCAAGACCAAAGTGGAATGTTCCGAAGACCTCTTGCTATAGGATAATGGTATACAATCTGCAGAATCATTTACAAGTGCATCCTATGAGCATCTACAGGGATGCATGGAATGAGACATCACAAATAAATCCAAGATGCACTCCTCCAAAAATAGGACAACAAGCAGGTGGTTGTTGTCCATAAATAAGCTAGACAACAGAAGGAGGAAACGAGCACATGATAGATCCAACTTCACTAAAGGAAAGGCATCACTGATCATTATCAGGAAGAAACAATGATCGCTCATAAAATAATCCAAGGACAGTTTCTAAAGACAAATAGCCAAGGAATGTAAGAATAACAACCACAAAGCCTTCGGTAGCTATACCAGACATGTAGGTGTTAACTTCCAAATATGCTGTCAGCTACTGAAAAAAGGAATGAAATACACCAAACCAACTTTCATTGCCCACATCCAGGGGGACAAGTTCAGTGTAAACTCCCCCCCATCACCCCCAAAAGGGCCTGTGTCCATCACAGAAGGATGCAGAGACCCAGACGTCATGGACATGTAGGTAAAGGCAGCCCTCACCAAAGCTAAGAACACAGCATCAATGTGACTGTATGTTGTCCCAGGCTGTGTCTTACACTAGGCCCATAAGGAACTACACCCTCACCTACATTCACTGTCCAGACACAAGTGTACCACAGGCTATGTACCCAAAGAATAGCATACACTAACAGTCATCCAGCTCCACAAAGGGTGTGCCAAAACAGAACCTGGAAACCATTGCCCAATATGTCTACTTAGTCGGGTCTACAGAGCTATTGAGCAAATTGTCATGGAACCCATACACTGAGACACTCCAGACACTGGACTCTACACAACTTCGCCTTGTTAAAGGCAGAGCCTGGCTCCCAAACCTAGTTGACTTATTTAAAACAGTTACCAAGAACATAGATGGAGGTGAAAGTAGTCCACACAGCCCACCTGGACCTCACTAAGGGCTTACTACACCATTCCCCACTCTGTCATCATGGACAAGTGCACCAGCTTGAACATTAACAGCTATGTCACAGGATGGGTGGCCAAGTGGCTCACAGATCAAACACACATGTTCATAGTTGCGGGTGCCATGTCCAACTCTAAGCCAGTCACAAATGGCATCCCACAGGTCTTGGTCCTGGGACCCCACCTGTTCAGTAGATACTGCTCAGAGGTACAGGCATGCATGGGAGGTGTATGGCTGAACAGGTTTCCAGATGAATGGTAACTGTGGTCCATAATCGACTGTACAACTGATACAGACATCCTCCAGAAGTGTCTTACAGAGACAGATACCTGGTGTCAAAACAATGCCTTCAGGTTGAATGGCAAAGAATGCATAGTCATCCCCTTTGGGTAAAACAAAGTGCACACAAATTACCACATAGGTGGTAATCCAGCATGTGCAGCGAAAGTCATTATGGCCCTGGGGACACAGGTAGATAGTAAACTCACCTTTGATGATCACATGGCCAAAGTGTTTAGACATTCCGTCAATGTAGCCCATCTAATGTCATCTAATGTAACCCACTTCGTATAGCCTGATGATGTCACCATCCTACAAATGTACCTGTGGAAAGGGTAACTCCCAGTAATGTGTATAGTGCATCGTGTTAATGCATACTCCTGTAGTATCATGAAGTAGTTAGATAGGGGGTTGAATCCTGCACTGGACAGCTGTGTGTGTGGTCTTGGGAAGGAGCAACCATTTAGGAGAGTAGTAAAACACCTCAAAAGCGGTACACTAACCTTTGTCAAGTCTGATGATGTCACCATCCTACAAATATACCTGAGGAAAAGAAAGCTCTCAGTAAAGTGTGTAGCATGTTGTGTTAATGTATACTCCTGTAGTATTATGAAGTAGTTAGGTAAGGGTTTGAATCCTACATTGAACAACTGTTTGTGTGTGGTCTCCTTGGGAAGGAGCAACCTTTTAGGAGAGTAGTAAAACACCTCAAAAGCAGTAAACTAACCTTTGTCAAGTCTGATGATGTCACCATCCTACAAATATACCTGAGGAAAAGAGAACTCCCAGTAATGTGTATAGCGCATCGTGTTAATGCGTACTTCTGTAGTATCATGAAGTAGTTAGGTAGGGGTTTAGATCCTGCACTGGACAGTGGTCTCCTTGGGAAGGAGCAACCTTTTAGGAGAGTAGTAAAACACCTCAAAAGCGGTAAACTAACCTTTGTCAAGTCTGATGATGTCACCATCCTACAAATATACCTGTGGAAAAAAGAACACCCAGTGATGTGTATAGCATGTTGTATTAAAGCATACTCCTCTAGTGTCATGAAGTAAATAGGTAGGGGTTTGAATCCTGTACTAAACAACTGTGTGTTTGTGTGTGGTCTCCTGGGGAAGGAGTAAACTTTTAGGAGAGTAGTAAGAGACCTGAAAAGCAGTAAACTAACCTTTGTCAAGTCTGATGATGTCACCATCCTACATATATACCTGAGGAAAAGAGAACTCCAAGTAATGTGTATAGCGTGTCGTGTTAATGCGTACTCCTGTACTTTCATGAAATAGTTAGGTAGGGGTTTGAAGCCTGCACTTGGGGAGTGTGTGTGCTGTATGTGTGTGACATTGTTGGTTAATGTGTTGTGGGTTTTGCTTTTTCTACTGAATGACATATCATTATGCATTGCATATGTGATCTAGCTGTGTGGCAAATACATATACGTACATGTTACCTCAATGACTGCATGTGTGGGAACCCTACTTTCTCCAAGAACACAGCTGTCATCTTTGCCAGACTGTGCTGCTTCCCAGACCTTAGGTCACATATGTATGCTTGTGACAAGCCCAGCCACTGCAGTGATCCCTGGCCTAAGTCATCTGTGTCACACAAACTCATTACGGTTCCTATTGGAATGTGTGAGTGAGGGTTTATGGCCGAGGTATATGTCAGACCTGTTCAAACACAGCAAAGTCTGTCAATGATGACTATTCATAACAGGTGTAGAACAACCTTTGTGGATATGCATGCAGACCCCTTATTGCTTATGTGATCCACCGAGAGATTTCAAAATACCTTTGGAAATGTGATTAACAAAGGAGAGATGACGTAACGCTTGGTTGCGTGTACACATCGGTACCTGTTCATCATGTTGGTGGCTACTACCTATGTGGTACTGTGGGGATAATATGTTCCGTAAAGGTGGATGACTATGCTTAGTTTGACTTATAGCTTTACAGCATGAGTTTGACAACAGGCATCTGTCTATATGATACCCTTGTGGAGGATGTGTGTGTCATCTGGAGAATGCATTATAGGCCACAGTATGCATTACCAGACGTGGACGGACATATCCCTACTGTGATTGCTTGTAACTAACAGAGCTATATGCCAAACAGGAGTGGTGTCAGTAATGGGTGCAGGTGAATACCAGTGGTTACTGGCGTAGTATAGTACCTGAAGGATCCAAATGTTGCTGTGTGTCCTACATCTGTGTGTCGGTTGTCAAGACATCATCTAACGATTGGTTATGGTCAGGCTGTTGAAGTGATGTATACTTCCAGAATGCAAAACAATAGCAGATATAGTAACAGTATCACCCACAGCACAGTGTCAAACCATGTCATAAACACATGTGTAGTCAGGTTCCGAAATGTGCGTAGTACAATGCATACTGGCCACCAATAGAAACTATGGAGTGTTACTGTATAATACAGAGCATGTCACCCTGCCCATGTGTCCACTATGCACGTACATGCAGACAGTGCACCTCCACCATGTTCACAACTGTACACCTGCAAATCTGTGCTACACACATCCCACACATACTGTCCACTCGCTAACACATGCTGCCAATACTGCACACATCAGCCAAGTGGCACATGGCCAGACAATACACAATTGGAACCAACACTGGTGTAAACAACACTACAATGACAATCATAGCTTTAATGCATCATGCCTGCTCAGCTACACCTTCAAGCATATCATTACACTCTACTGCTGACAACATGCTAACATTGCTATACTGCTATAAAGACACCCTGTGCATCAGCACCTGGGTAGCCTGTTCCTCCATCAATGTTACAGATGTCAGGAGGTGGCACAGGTTTCATCATATGCACAGGGTGTGTTGTTGGTTTGCCAGAGGCCTACAGTGAGCCATCCAATCGACATGTATGTGTGTGTGTGTGTGTGTGTGTGTGTGTGTGTGTGTGTGTGTGTGTGTGACAGGCAAGAATACTGGTATGGGCCAATGTTGATGTAATGTGTGTGGGTATGTGTTAGCCCTAGGTGTCTGGAGTATGTGTGTGTGTCTGCATGCACACAGTTCCACCATGTGGCTGCCATATACGGGTATTTGTGGGACAGCCACAGACTGTACTTGTGAGGCTTTACAGATCACCGTCTCTGGCCATGGATACGGTACCTGTGCCTGGCAGGGGTGCTACTGACACTATCAGGTACTAAGCCAGACTGGGTACTATCCCCAGAGGTGGATGGATGTACACTGGACACAGGTCCCTGCTGGGACTGTCCAGAGCCACATGCACGTGGTCTTCTAGGACATTCTATGGACAGCCCACCCCCCAACATTGCTGGGGCTGGTACTGGCACTACAGGAGTGGCTGTGGCTTGAGGGACATCCACGGCAACTGCCAGCTGCTGATGTTGCTGGCATACGTCCACGTCGATGACTCAACCATCCCGCACTGTCCTGACACATGGACATGACATTGCTGAGGATATCTAATGTCTCTCCCCAACATCTGTCAGTGACCTCGGTGTAATGATGGATGGCACCTGCTAGATCACGGATACTGTCAATGACAAAGGTGTTATCTGCCCTCTGTGCCCTTAGTCCCTGTCTGGTGTACCGTTCCATACATGCCTGTGCCTCCATGACAGCCTGGAATATGCGTGACATTGTCAGACCTGTGGCACGTCTGCCAGTAGCATGATGAGCAGCAGTGCTCCTACGAGAACCCCTGGACATCTGCCTATGTGGTATCCTTCCAGACATCTGGGTATGGCTGCTGTTTCGGGATGCATGTGCCATGGATACCACACTGTCCTGGCCCTCAGCTAAGGGCATTGGTGATGGATGTATTGGCAGTATGACTGTATGCATGGATGGGGTGGACAGTTGTGTACTGTCGATTGGTGGCCCAACGACAGACCCTGGCAAACATGCCTGTGCCTCAACACACCTATCATCAGTATCACTGTTTTGCTCAGTGACATCAGTTTCCCTGCTGTAGTGAACCAACCCAAAGTCAGCACCTGTGAGAGGAAGACAGGAAACACACTTTACGACCTGTACATGATGTCGGCACACATGCCACACATGAACACATGAACACATAAACACATGCACACATGCACACAAATGCACTCCTCACTAAAACACACACACACACACACACACACACACACACACACACACACACACACACACACACACACACACACACACCACCAGCAATCCAGAACATACTCAATAGCGGGTGATGGTGGGGTACAGTATCACAAGGCAAACAGTTATATCACACGTGTCAGCATGCAGGACGTGTGTTTCCCAACAGCATGCAGTGCGGGTGTTGACAGCCCTTGCCAGTAACACTATACATGTCTTTGATGCATGTGTGTTTTTGTTCAGTGATTGGCCTCACCCTGGAACGCACTATGTTCATGGACATGACAGTGCTTTGCAAGTATTATAAGCTCTGCAATATCCTGTGCACCATCTCTCACAGGTATACATACCATGGCTGGATGTGTATCTGTGTGTCACATAGATATCCATTTCTGATTAGAGCATCTGTGTCTTCAGCAGATAATTGTGGACACAGGATTAGCACATGCATGCTATGCATACACACAGGATGAGTGGTGCATGTTTACCTGATGGAATACCATTGCTCAACATGGCCATTGTACAGTGGTTATGGTGAGTGTAGGACATATTGTGGACATGCCAGTGCCAGACATGACATGGCATGCTACAACACAACTGCAACATTAAACATCACACACAGTGTGTGTCATGTGACCTATACACTCAATAGCATTACAAGACATATATGTGTCACTTTGTACAAATGATGATTGCTATGCATATTGTGTATAGGTGCCTTTGTTTGCACACACACAACATTGAGGTGCATAGCAGGTAATGCTATGTGTAGTACTCTGGTCACTGTAACTGGATGGGGTGTACTACCATGAGCCATCATCATGCAGCATCATGTGGTCACTCAAGGCTACTAATGTGTGCCAGACTAACACATACCATGCTGTACCAGAACTGCAGTACCATGGCTACATTCACCATTTTACAGCCAGTTGTTACATGGGTTTGTAAGGTGAACAATAGGGGGCATTGCCTACCATGAATGTGTTATGTGTCGAAGAGTGTCGCACAGCCACATGTGAGGCATCTACCCCTCAGGTATATTATGTGTGCTGTGTGGATGACGTGTGGGATACTATAGTGTGACCTTACAGCGGGCGTCTGAATATGCCATGTATAGCATGATAACGTGTACTGTGTATGACAAAGTTGTGTATGTTGTGTGCATGTGTATCGACTCTGCCTATCCAATGTCCACATCAGTGTTGCCACAATTGTGTGGAATGCTCTGTGTATTGTATGTGTTTTAGGCAGCTACCCATGTTACTGGGATGTGCATTGTCTCACAGCAAACATGCACAGCATGCATTATGTGTATGTGCGTTACGTGTACATGGCCCACACCGCACATTTAATTAGCAGCATTAAAGGTAGAACACACTCACCAGCATGGGTTGGCTGCCTTGCTGTCACACCAGAGGGACCTACAGGGATATGAGACACTTTGTCAGTGGCAGCAACTGTGGCATTGCTACTATGTGTTTGCAATCGTACAGTAGTACAACGGTTGACAGTCACAGGCCTACAGATTGTATTCCTAATTATTACTATTGCACAATGCTAGGCACCACATTGTCTAACTACACAGTACACATCTCACATAAGCATGCTCTAACAATAGAGGTACCAGTAGTCTACAGCTATGCCATGTTGCCTGCACACTCCATGTCAGCTTGCTAGGTGGCTCCGGCCCCCATGATGACACACGTTAGTTGTTGGGGTTGTTGTTGGCCAGGAGCCACCTGGCTCAGGAGCAGCTCCTCCACTCTGGTGAGGGGGGGGGTGGATGGCTACCCGCCCACCTGTGGCAAGCTGCTGTCTGCGGATATCAGACGCATGCTGCCGGACATGTCTAATTAAATCACTGCAGTGATGGCGTACCTGCTCATATGTCCGGTTATGCATGCCTATGTCATTTACCCTACAGACAAGCTCTTGCCACAGCGCAGTCCGCTCATGCTGGTCCTGGCTGGTTCTGGAGAACAGCAGGGCATACTGCTGCACCAGGCTGGATGTGATAACCTCTTCCTCGGCCATGCTATAGGCGGGATTACAATGGTGGGATATAACCCTGGAAGACAATGAAACAATATGTGTGAGCAAGTCATGTGGCACACGTAACTTTCTAATGTACAGATATCAATTAACTGCCATATATAGCAACTTATTGGCTGTCAGAAGATACACACTTTCAATACCACATGTCAGTTCTCAACCCACAACTGCCTGACAGTGCCTGGCACACTCTATATATCAAACCACGTTTTGCACAGCAACAAAGTTACAACAGTATGTAATACTATACAACAGTACATGGCACACTGTATGCGACACAATGCACAACCTAGCCACAGGAGGTATATATCATGCTAATGCATCATGAAAAGTGTAATCCATTGTAATGATTGTGAAGTCCAGTGACAGTATTACCAATATACCACACTAGTCATTGATGGCAGACCCCTGCCTAACATATGTGCACATTTGTGAATATAGGTGGCATACTGCTGTACTAGACTGTACATGTTGCTAGATACGTAGTTATATCCTGTAACACACATATGACCGAGGCCATTGTACAGGCATACACACACACACATCAGACATACATACCAGACACATAGGTATGGCAACCCAGGTGACATTTACCTGTGCACCTTACAGTACTGTGTGTCAGTAGTTACGAGACCTTATGCCTGAGGTATGTAATCTGTGAGGACTACAGGGAACACACGAAACAGTGGTTCCAATAAATGTGGACGTACACCATACTGTGCTGCTTAGGCATACAGCTTCAGGTAGTACTACAGTTCATACAGGAGTTGGATTCACCAGCAGTAACACTCAATAAGCATACATGTACTGCTTTAGCCTACAATGGGAACCCCAGTCGACAACAAGGGACTATGTCAGACCATATGACATACTGCTTTTTCAGCCTAGCAATTGTATACACATCTTTTGCTGGGATCACAGCTAGGACATATAATACCATGACAGAAACAGTTTACCACTAAGCTATCACACATAAACCAAACTCTGACACATTCACCAACACATTCACCATCACATTCAGTCAACCTCACATAGCAATTATTGCAACAAGTACATGTGGGTGTGTATCACTTCATAGGTAGGTAAGAGGCTATTGGCCCTAGGGCCTATAGAAGCCTAGCCATACGCTACCCTGGACTTTGACACACAGGTCATTGCATTTCACGTGGCCCTGTCAAGCAGAGACACAGAGGTGATTGCCTGGGTGTATTCACTATGCCCCATACAATCTTCAGGATTATTTATGACTACTGCTAATTAGGAGCTTTGTTTGCTATGGATAGTTGGTTTGTTCCAGAGTATGGAATGTCTCTGAGATGGGAATCTATCCCTCCAGCATGTGCTGTTTATTGTGGTGAAAAGGTTTGGGTCCCTAGAGCATGTAGCTCATAGAGATTGTGATCTGTTTACGTGCAGCATGTCCAACAGCTCTGGGTTTTACATAGCTTTGTATGTTTGGCAGAGGTCACCTCTGGGTAGGGGGTATGCGACACAGTGTAGTTGTGGGTTTGTGAGATGGCCTGCATAGGGCATCTGTTTGAGGCTGGTATTACTCTTTGTGAGGTATGTCTTTGTCGTTTTCAGTTGCTGTAGATGTCTTGTGAGGTACATACCACATGGGGCATTGTACTCTATAATGGGCTTTATGTGTGATGAGTAGAGGGGAACACTGACCTATATTTCCCTGGATGACACACCTTTTGTGATGAGGTGTGCCAGGTAGACAGATTACATGACTAGTGTGGCACTATGATTATCAAAGGGGAGATTACTGTCCACCTGTGTCTCATGGTCTCTTATCACACTTTTGGTGTTAAGTAGACTACCACCTATATGGTAGTTCATGGGTATGGAGTTTTTGCCAGAAGGGATGCCAATGCAATTTCAACATTGAGTTTGAGTCCATGGCTTTGTCACCAGGCATCTGTCGCAGTAAATATGATCCTGTCTCTCTCTCTCTCTCTGTATATATATATATATATATATATATATATATATATATATATACACACACACACACACACACACACACACACACACACACACACACACGCACACACATAAATATAAACATACATTGGTGTACATATAGATATACATATAGGCACATATACGGTCCACCTTTCATGGTGGGAATATCAATTATGCAAAGGTTGCGAGGTATACTGTTATGTAATAATATTGCACAGTGTTGTGCGGAATGCATTGAAGGTGTTCTTAGCACATGTAGCTTTAGCAGACCTCACTGGCTGCAACACTACAAACCTGACAATTCATACCCACAGCGTTTAACCACCACATGTCATATACCAGCACTTTATGCTGTCTTGTTTGCCACACACTACAACCTACATAGAATTATGCACATAACAACCTTCAACAACATATCTATGTCCAACCTTCACAAACAGTTGCAGTATGTCCCTTGCTCTATGCACATGTACAGATGCTAATATATCTGACACAGACAGATCTCTCCGTATGTGTGTGCCATACACACACAAGGTCCACACTGTTGTAAGTCCATGGACCTCACGGCTGACCTGTTGGGCCTTGCTGCAACATGAACAGGTGTCACATGTGAGCACACAGTAATATTAGAGGGTGTATATATAGCTGCAAATGCTAGATTAGCATACTAGCCTGGTACAGCTGTTGCCAATGCTAAGCTACACGTTAATATGACTATCATGCATTTGTTACTCTGTCACATCCATGTTTATATAACTGTATGTGCTACTCCCCCAAACAGCCATTGTACACACTACTGTACAGAACACAGATAGCATGGATCATATGTTTGACATTTAATGCTGAGCTACATATGTCACAGTGATATCCCACTGCACACAGCTACACACTTATTTCTCCATGGCAGTAGTTATGCAGGGCATCTGTGCATAGATATGTACTGCTGCCACATATGGATGATTCAAAGTATGTAGAATACTCTTCAAAAACATCTACTACTTGCCAGTACATACATATCAGTTACATACCTTTCATTTGTATGTGTTTGTATTATTAAGTTCCATGTGTGTAGTAATTTTTTTTTATTTATATCCAATTTTTTTTTTAATTTTTTTTTTTTAATCTTGATTTTTTTTTGCTGTTGCTGTGGCTGTTGCTGTTGTTGCCGGTGTCTGTCTGTCTGTCTGTCTGTCTGTCTGTGTGTGTCTCTGTGTCTCTCTCGCTCTCTCTCTCTCTCTCTCCGTGGCTGCAATGAAATGATTGCATGTGTGGACAGCAAGTACAGCCTGCTTTTAGAGGTATCTGTACATGTGCATGTGATGGCCTCTGCACCAATTGGTGGCCACCATTTGGTAATTGCATGCAGCCTGCTGTGTGGTAATTGCAGTACTCACTGTCATAGCAATCCAATGCTATAAATTGCTAGGTCAGGTAGGCGTAGGCCTTTCAGCTTTCCAAAGTGGGGCCCATGCTTGTTTGCTGTGGACACCGTAGTGTAAGTCAGAAGGTTGGTATACTTCTTATATCTGAAGCTAGGGGTGTAGCCAGTGATTTGAATGTTGTACTCAGACCTGAATGTTGTCACTTCCTGTACACAGTTGACAGTGTAGAATTGTACTCACCCCTACCAATGCTAACACAAGATACATGGGAGTATTTAGTTTCTTTTCTACTTATACAATTAGCTGACATACATATGTAGTTATTGAGATGTTTTCATTTGGCACATGAACTGTTTGGGAACTGCTATACTGTGGATATTAATGTACTCACTTCTGCACAGTTTGTGCTTTTTATTTTGTTGACATTATCACAGGATGCTCATGAAAACTGGACAATTCCAGTAATGAGTATGCCTACCTACATCCTTGCTGTACCTTGAACACAGTGGTAATTTGTACATTTGGGTGGGATACTGTGTGGGGGTTGTGGAATGCTGCTGTAAAATTATTTTCTGCTAGAATGTGTGGCTCTGTTATCACAGTCATGTAATGCAATTCCACAACAGCTGCTGCTAAAGTTCCACAGAACAGGTTTTGTGTTATGGCATTCCTATCTTTCCTTGACATTCACACATTCTGATGCATGATATATATATTTCAGCAGCAACCTGTTGTATATCTACTGTGGCCTAGTGGTATTTCATGCAGTCTAGTGTATCCAAGGTGCGGAGTTCAAGACTGACAGTGGTGTTTTATTTTGCTGCTGAGCAGAACAAGGCCCCTCATATGCAGGGTGACTAAGGCACTTTTAAGCAGTTGTAAGCATGCTTGTGCGGGTTTGTGCGATGCTTAGCAATACTTAGCTAAGCGCATACATGCGCACACTCACGCAAGCCCATTAACTACTACTTAAAAGTGCTTACTCCCGCTAACCCCCATGCTAATTTCTTTGAAAGAAAAGAAAATGGGGTGATAGGAAAGTGGTGAAAAAGGGGTACAAAGAGGGTAAGACAGTAGGGAAAACAGCTTGGGATGTGCAGGACGGGTGTAGGGAAGGTCCATAGCTGCCCATTTCTTTAACAGTAACAGTTGTGCATATACTAGTAATTTGGAGGGAAATTTGAAACCTTCCACCCCTGAGAGAGGGGTGGGGACAACGAAGTATGTTGTACTGCCAGTTAAATTACAGTTTCTGTGTCCAGCGGACATTTGTGCAAAATGGGCAGCTATGTATGGGGGGTAATTTTTTTTGTGGGAGCAGATTGCCCATTTTTTTTTTTTTACAGGTGAGAGTGGAATGTGGGGTAGGGGAAGTAGGTATATTTGGGGAGGTAGGTTGGGGAGGTAAACAGACAAGACAAACAATATGCATACATGGGGCAGAATATGACACATGGAGGGGTGAACACCATTGATGGGGAAGGATGTTTGGAAATCGCAAGCCCATGAGCCCACAGATGGCAACAGTGGAACTGACATCCCCACCCATGGGCAGTCACCACTGCACCTTCACAGCCCAGAGGGTGGCTGTGCTGGGGGCTGCATAGGAGGGGCAGGCTCACCCATGAGTCGCGCCACTCTTGCCTTGAGCTGGCATAGAGGATCAGCGACTGAACGCTGGATCTCCCTATGCACCACAGCTCGGACCGTTTGGGGGGTGATAGTTGGCCCTCCTCTGGCCACGCTTTCATGGGGGGCATGAGCCCCATCCCCTGCAGCACTTCCACCCGAAGGTGGCACAGAGCCAATGGAGGAGGAGGTCCCAGGCTGGGCACTGGACCTGCTGGTGCCAGGTGCCATCGCCAGCTGAGGTGGGACAGGTGGGTCCTCTGGGACCGGCCTTCCCATACGTTCTATGTTTAGGAGGATTTAATGACATTATGGGTTGGTAACAGCCAACAGCATTCCAAATTAGTTGTAACAGCATGCAGTAATATTCCCATTAACCCAACACACCAGAGTTCCAACAGTTGAACAGCAAGCATAACACATGCATATATAGAACAACAGTGGGCATTCCAACAGAATGCAGGATTGATTGGTGGCAACAGGCCACCAAGATTGTGGTGTTTGAACAGGGCACATGCATCAAAGTAAATGCAGATATTTATAAAACAATAGGACATATGTCCCAACAAATGTTTTGAGATTAGACAAACCCATTGAAGTGTGGAATTGCATTGTTTATGCACATACAGTAGGGTGTAAAAAGATACCTCCATTAACATCTTATATGTACTTATAGTTTGCACTACATTCCTATTGACTGCAGGTGTATATCCCCTACATGTATTATTACACTAGGCAACATGCATTAAGTTGTGTAATGGGTTTGGCTAGTTCCTTATATACCTGACCTGTATCTGACATACTAACTGTCCAGGATGCAGATGTTACTGCTACGTATTTATATATTTTATTTATATTTATATATCTACATATCTGGATGTGTTCACGTGACATTATCAGTTATATTTCTACAGCCCGCTACATTTCTAGCAGCACACTCACATTTCTGGGGAACACATTAACAAGCTACTCGTGTGCCACATTTACCTATGCATGCCAGCCATTAACCAACAGTTGAGGACTGTATATATGCTTCACAGCTACTGGCACTCCCTTCATCCACTTTATATGGGCCTGCCCAACTGTGGGTTGACAGCGCTTAATACAACAGTACTATTTATATAATGCAAGAGTACAGCAACACTTCAAAGTAAGTGACACGGACACACTCCAGGAATTATACCTTTATTAATTACATTACACACTTTTCTAGAGACTCTCTCATTTATTTGATATTACAGTGCATGCAGAAGACTTATTCAAGACGTATTATACCTTTATTAATGGGTTACAACACTCTTTTTCAGGCTCCCTCACTTATTTTATATAACAGCACATGCAGAGAAATTATTCAGGACTTATTTTACCTTTATTAATGGGTTACAACACTCTTTTTCAGGCTCTCTCACTTATTTTATATAACAGTACATGCAGAGAAATTATTCAGGGCATTTTATGCCTTTATTATTGGGCTACAACACTTTTTTTCAGGCTCTCTCACTTATTTTATATAACAATACATGCAGAATAATTGCTAACCTGCCTGGTGGCGCAGCCTTAGCAGCCTATCTGCATAGGCTTGCTGATTCGCAGCATGGACACCTGCAGCTGTGAAGTAAATGAAGGGATATTGAGACATACCTGTCCATTATATAGACTACAATAGCAATTCTTACATACTCCACTCCTTGGCTACCTACTCAGTAGTGGGGCATTGTCATTTCCACGGGTCTCCTGTATCCATTGGATCAGTTGGTCCTGCTTCCATCTCTTCAGGTCTGCATGGTGGTGTCTGACCTGCTCACCAGTCTGAGGGACGCCTGTGGCACTGGTGAGATCATGTGTTAAACGGTTCCAAGCTTCCGCTTTGTACTCCGTGCCTTGGAACTGGCCCTGCAGGAGTCTTGCATCATGATGATGGACAAGGAACCAAACCATCAGTTTTGACTCCTCAATGCCCCACCGTTGCGCTCAAAAATGAGAGCCCTCTCCAGCACCAGCCATTCTGACTGCAGATGGGAGCTACAACCAGTTATGGCAATTATTCCCACCTATGGGGCTTAAATATGGCTCATTTCCCGCACTTATTTGTGATTGGCCGGTTTTGAAAATTCTCAGCTGAGTGCAAACCTGCTTAGCACTGAGCAAACTTTCATTAATATGTATTTGTATGTTGACAGTGCAAGAACAACAAAAGCTGTCATGGCTTAGTGGTTCTGTACTTTGATTATGATGCACAGTATCCCGGGTTCGAAGCCTGTTATTGCTTTTTATTTTACTACTGGCTTGACAGGCTAGGAGGTGTGGCTATGTTTAGCCGACTTTGCTCTACGTTGCCCAACGTTGCTCTACATTGCCCGACGTTGCCTGACATTGCGCAGCTCCTCGCAAGCATGTTTTGTTTGCGCTAGTTGACGTGATGCGCAGCTACGCGCAAAGCCATTGCGCTAGTTAAAGCAGTGCTAAGCTATGGGCAATTATTCTTAAATGTGCTTAATACTGGTAAACGTTGCTTATCAGTGCTTCACATTGCTTAAGATAGGTTACTTATGCATTCATTAGTATGCATGACTGTTTCACCTTCTTATATATATTTAAAATATTGTTCACTACATAGGCCATTTCAATGCATTTTAATAAAATTTAAAAGGTAAATGTCAGGAATTATTTTTATGCACAGATTTCCTACTGAAAATGGAAAGGGGAGTGGTGGGACTTGAACCAGGAATGCCTCCTCTTTGTGCGAAGGTTCTACCACTACGCTATTGCTATTTGGCTTAATTTGCATGTTAGTAGTTTATTATCCTCTTCAATGTCTAAACTGCTTACTGTAGCTAAGCAATGGGCACACCCACACACACACGTGCAAATACGGGCAGCTATTTTGGGAATAATAAAAAAAAAAAAATTGTTTTACATTTTATTTCATTTGTACAGGGGTTTTGAATGTGGGGGAGTGCAGTGTTGGGGGTATACACATTTGAGCGGACTTGCTCATATCTGCTGACATTTGCAGATTTAGCCACTTGCAGGGGCATGGATATTTGGACTGCTCGGCAGTCTGACACGCCCCCTGCACTCCTACACGGTCCATGTTAGCCTTAGAGTTGAGTCAGTGCACCCTCATGAATATGCATGGCGCGCTGACGTCATACTCTTAGGCGTCCGTTTCCGAGTAAGACTTAGTCTTACAAGGAGGATTACTGAATCCCCCCCAATACCTTTTATTCTAGCAACTTTCTAAGTTGATGACAGGAATATTTAAAAATTGTCCTTATTTTTGGGCTCCCCCCCCCCATTATTTTTGGCGTTGTCCAGATTTCTTATGCTTAGAGGTTGAGAGGTATTGAGGGACTTTAGTACTGGTGTGGAGAATGCACTGAAACCATCTATGACTTGAAGAGAATAATCGACCAGGGAATTGAAAATGCTGACTAGAGTCTGGCATTACAACTTATGGATTGTTACTGTGCGTTTTCAGCACTGTGGCAGAGTCTTGATTTTAAACATTGAGACAGTAATATTAAGCTCAGAGTAACTTTCCATATATTACATTATTATACCTTTACATGTTTGCAAACACCCATGCATTCATAATATCAAAATGTTTTTACCTTGCCTGCAGTCTCCTTTTGATTTGTGGTAAAGCGCTGTTTTCTACAGTTCATGGCCCTAGTATTTGAATACCTTCTCCAAGTCCCATAATTTTCAGTGAGTCTCTGATAGCCCACTGCTGCTCATTGGAAGGACAAGGATGCAACTTTAAGGAAAGAACAAACAGAATGAGTAGATGCATGCTTGGAGCCCTATGTAGGTTTGCATAATATAAAATAAAATGTGAAGGAACTGAAAAGCAGAGGGCAGTTTTGTATTGGTGAATATGCTTTTCATTTCAGAATCAAATTCTTGTTGAAATAAAGAAAACCACCTAAAATTTCAGTTACTGCCCTGCTATTTTGACTAAATGTACTTTCTTACATTGTTTATGGAACCAAGATATTTAGACCACCTTCAACCTTCCTACCTTCAGTTCGTGCAAGACAGCTCTGTTAAGATAGTATAATGAAAAAATCAAAATGTAGTAGCACAAAGGAACTGCATTAGCAATTAAACTAACAGGTATCATTCTTCATTTTTTTAATTTGTCAAGGACTATGGAAACGTGATAATATGAATGTGTATACTGTGAACTGAAGCATTATGATATGCCTTCTTTTACCTCTTACATACTGAACTGATATTTTACTTCTATAAGCAGCTGTATTTCCATTTCTAGAGGTGCATTTCATATGCACATGTTTGCTTTTTTTGCTTTTAATACTATTTTCAAAGGCCAGCCTAAATGTAATATGTGTCTGATGCAGCATTTAAAGGTTAATGCATGGTAGTAGGTGTATTATATCAACTCCTAAGGCTTTCTAAGCATGGCGAGAAAGGAACTTAACACATATAAAATCATAATAATTATACCACACTATCATCTCACAGATGACACCAACATACCATTTAGTAAACATATCAAATATCTTACTTATTAGATTTTTAAAGGCATAATTAAATAGTTTGGCGCTATGTTTTATTGGTTTGATCATAACATCAGTATACTTCATATAAGCAGCAGCAGGTCAGTTGCAGAAAAAGAGTAGTACAATAAGGCATTCCTATGGGAAATTAATAAGCCTTTTGAATTTAATCCCAAACTGAAAAATGCAGCACTCAGTGTTTAATACCTTCCATGACCTGAAGCCATGTAAAACAAATCCGCATTGTGGGAAGTAGAGTAATTCATGGCTCATTGGGAAGGGTCATTCCCTCCTCTGCTTTCCGTATGGTAACAAAGCTTGTCACAGGACAGCAAACTATAAAAGCAAGCACTGATAATAAAATGCAGTGCTGTCACTGATGAATACAAAAAGCAGTCATTACGTGTGCCCACATCAAATTTATATTTGCAACTGCACTGTCCCCCTGGATCATAAAATAATGCAGCAAATATGGTAATTCTCTGCCAACATGTGAGCATTTAAGTATGGCATGGATTGACTATAAAAAAGCATTTGATAGTATCCCACATTCATGGATAAAAGAGGGCTTAAAAATATATAGGATACACCCTACATTGATCGACTATGTTACAGTGACCATTAAACAGTGGCAGACCACTTTGCAATTAAGCCATGATAAAGGACAGATTATTATCCCTGGGATAAAAATTCAAAGGGGGATATTCTAGGGTGACTCTCTGTCACTGTTCCTATTCTGCCTTGCCATTAACCCATTAAGCTATTTACTTAACAGCTTAAGCCACGGCTACAATTTGGCTCCTAGAAAACAACAAAGTCTAATGACTTCTCATCTTCTCTTTGTCAGTGCTTTAAAACTATATAGCTCATCAGATGAGGAACTGAAAGCACAGCTGCAGGTTGTCAAAACTTTTTCAGATGATATAAGAATTCATTTGTCCTTGATAAGTGTGCAAAACCAACCTTTAAAGCAGGAAAACTGCAGTACCAGGAAAACATCAGTTTGGGACAAGAATGTGATATAAAAGAACTGGAGCAAGAGGGAGTGTATAAATATTTGGGAACTGATGAAGGATCAACAATAAAACATGAACCAATGTGAATAAAAGTTAGCAAGAAATACTTTAGAAGACTTAAATTAATTCTGAAAAGAGCATTGACATCTAGGAACAAAATCCAGGCTATAAACCAATTTGCTCTTTCTGTCCTAACTTATAGTTTTGCAGTGATTGACTGGCCCCAAAACGTGTTGGATAGATTAGATAGGAAAACAAGCAGGATGCTTCATGCTTATAAAAATCAGTGTATACCAATATTATATAGTTCCCGTTCTGAAGGCAGGATGGGTCTCCTTGAAATTGATTACATGTATAGATCTGCAATTGTGGGACTTCACACATATTTGCTGACCTCACAAGATCCAAATGTAGTGAAAGTTTTGAAACGTGGAGAATAAATCTAAGATGACTTCCCTGCTTAGTCTAGAAGAAGCATATTGGCATCAAGTAGGAATGGAAATCAAACCAGAAGTAGATCCAACACATGTGAGAGATGCAACCATATAGCCAAACTGGAGGCTAAGCTCTCTCAACTCAGTACTGGCATAACCAGTCAGGAGGAGAAGGAAACCATACTCACTACAATTCCAGTCTCACATAGACCTACCACGACAGCAAACCAAACACATAATCACACAAAAACATACTTGGAGGCTCTAAATAAAGATCTGCCGAAGCAGCAGAGACCTCCAAAGCAGACACCCAAGCAGCCGCTACCCCAAAACAAAACACGTGCAACACATATCTCACAAAGCCAGTGTGCCAAACAGTCACAGCCCTTAAGACTAAACAACACACCTGATACACTTGTAATAGGTGACTCTATCGTCAGGCACACTGACGTCCAGCTCACCAGGCTGAACAAGGAGAGGGTCATGGTGAGCAGCCTGTCGGGTGCTAGGATCCGCCACATAACACAAGCACTCAGGTCACTCCAAGGCAAGTACAAATATGACTCAGTCATTGTCCATGCTGGTGTGAATGACCTGAGACGTACCTCCCTGGACTACATGAAAAGAGACATAAAGGAGCTCTCTGAGCATGTAGCCCAGGCCGGTATGACCCTGACCTTGAGTAGCATCTTACCCTCACCAAGAATGATGCCACAATATGAAGACAAGATGATCAATTTCAACAATTGGCTTAAGTACTGGTGTCATTCAAAGGGGATCCAATGCCTGTCAGCTTGGGATGATATGCTCGACAAGCCACGATGCTTCGCTAGGGACGGCTTGCACCTGTCACCACTGGGCTTTCGGATATTGGCAAAGGCTCTTGCTACCCCATAGTGCCTTTTTGAGGCAAGGCTCAAAAGACAAACCCACCTCCATAGGTATCACAAGGGATAAGAAACTAAGAGTAATGCTACTCAACGCCAGAAGTCTAAACCTCAAGATGCACGCACTCGAAACTCTCCTTAGCATGGAGAACATCGATATCTGTGCAGTAACAGAAACCTGGTTCAAGGCTCCCGAGAGCACCCCAGCACTACCAGGTTATACCTCATACCATGCTTTTCGCCCCAAAACTTGGACCGAACCACAAAAGGAGGAGTATCGATATTCATCAAAGATACCCACACCTCCAGGTTGGTGGCAAAGCACGAAGCATCAGAGACTATCCATGTGCAACTAACAGTGGGTAAAACTGCCTTCCAGTTTATAGCCTGCTACAGACCACCCTCCCAAACCCAGGAACCCCACTCGGCCTTCCTGAGAACATTGGAAAATATGAAGGTCTCTCCAAACACCATTATATTGGGCAACTTCAACTACCCAAACATAGATTGGGAGCATTACTCTAGCTCCAACACCCTAGCCCAAAGGTTCCTAGAATTTATAAACTCAAATGCTATGGAACAACTTGTTACCACTCCCACAAGAGGGAAAACATACTGGACCTGATCATCACCAACATGGGGACTCTATGCTCCAGACCAGAAGTGTATCCCTCACTGGTAAGATCAGACCATAAACTAATCTCACTGGATATTCACATCCCGACCCCACCCCTGCCCAGAAAACCACAGTGAAAACTTCTCTAAAGCAAATTTTACACTCCTCAAAACTGAGGTGGAATCCTTCAAAGCCCCGGGCCTGTGGAAAATACAGCCCAGACCGCAGAATCCTTTATAAACGCATTCTATGAACACCTTCAGGAATGCATGGATCATCGATCCCAAATAAAACCAAGCCCCAATCCTCCAAAGGCAGTCGTCCTGTCTGGTGGTCCCCAGCCATAAACAAACTATAAAATAGAAGGAGGAAGCTACTAAATGATAAAGCAAAATCCCAAAAGGGAAGGCATCACTGATCAGTATTAGCAAAAACTACGGGCACACATAAAATTGTCTAAGGCCAGCTTCGAGAGAAAAATTGCACAGGACACTAAGGATAATCACAAGGCTTTCTTTAGTTATGTTAGGAACCTGGGTGGTAATTCCCAGATATGCTCACAATTAGTCCAAAATGACAAAAAATACACCGAACCCACAGACATTGCCAACATCCTAGCTGACAGGTTCAGCGCAAACTTCTCACCCCCCTCCCACCAAAAGGGCAAATATTTATCCCAGCAGAGTGCTGCCCCTGACATCTCAGATGCTCAGGTAAGAGCCGCCCTCTCCAAAGCAAAAAACACAGCATCAATGGGACCAGATGGTGTCCCGGGCTGCGTCCTACATGAACTCAAAGAAGAGCTAAACCCAAACATAAAACTACTGTTCAATCTCAGCCTTACTACAGGATATGTGCCCAAAGTGTGGCGTACAGCAACAGTGGTCCCTCTCCATAAAGGTGGTGCCTCAACGGATCCTGGAAACTATCGCCCCATAAGCCTGACTAGCTTGGTCTGCAAAGCTATGGAAAGAATCATCATGGACCTCATAAATAAAGATATTGGGGACCTACAAACACTGGATCCTACCCAGTTCGGCTTTGTTAAGGGCAGATCCTGCCTCTTAAACCTGGTTGATTTCTTTGAAACAGTCACCAAGGCCATTGACGAGGGGAAGGTGGTCCACACAGCCTACCTGGACCTCGCAAAAGCCTTCGATACAATACCCCACTCGGGCATTATAGATAAGCTCACCAGCTTAAATATAAACCCCTATGTCACTAGATGGATTGCAAACTGGCTCAAGGACAGAACCCACATGGTTAGAATTGCTGGAGCCATGCCAGACTCCAAACCAGTTACAAGTGGTGTCCCACAAGGCTCAGTCCTGGGACCTCTCTTGTTCGGTATATATTTCTCAGAGGTACAGGCCAACACGGAAGGACTGTGGCTGACCAAGTTCGCAGATGACTGCAAACTGGGTGCCATAATCGACTCTCCAGCCGACACAAGCATCCTCCAAAAGGGCCTCATAGAAACAGACAACTGGTGCCAGAGCCATGGCCTCAAGCTAAATGCCAAAAAGTGTATAGTCATCCCCTTTGGCAAAAACAAAGTGCCCACAAATTACCACATAGGTGGAAATCCATTAAGTACAGAAGAAGTAATTAGGGACCTGGGGACCCAAGTTGATAGCAATCTCTCATTTGACAACCACGTGGCCAAAGTGGTTAGAAAAACATTTTATATAGCCCACCTAATCATGAAGGGATTCACATCTAGATCAGGGGAGGTCATCGTGCCTCTTTACTCATCCCTCATCAGGCCCATAATTGAGTACAATGCCCCTTTTGGGATGTACCTTACCAGACACCTGCAGCAACTGGAAAGACCCCAAAAGTACCTCACCAAGAGGATCAAAGGGCTCAAACAGATGCCATATGCTGCCCGGTTAAAGAAACTCCAGCTCTACTCAGTGGCATACCGCCTGTTCAGAGGAGATCTGTGCCTGGCGTATAAAGCCATGTCCAACCTGGAATTAATCGACATGCTGCACCCCAGAAAATCCAAATCCCTTGAGCTACGCTCGAGAGACTTGAACCTCAGCACTGAAATAAATAGGACATGCTGGAGGGACAGATTCATAACCCAGAGGCTCCCTTCACTCTGGAATAAAATCCCAGTCCAGGTTAGGCAGAGTCCCTCATTGACTCTCTTCAAGAGGAATCTTGATGAGTGGATGGGAGATCGTAGGTTTACCCCGGGTATCACTTCTGTGTCACTGTTAGACAGAGGCACAGTATACTAACCTCGAAAAAGGGCATAGCAAAATTAATTTAAAATGGTTGGCGAAAGCCAAACACATTCTGGCTAGGCTTATAAATGCCCTAGGGCAGATAGCCTAGTATGAACCTATGAACCTATGAACCTATAAAAATCAGGCAGCAACTGAATGTGCCAAAAAACAAAAGAAAGAATGTAAGGTGAATGACCAGATGAGAAGGCAAGAAATGTGGAAAAAGCATAAGTATAGTTTCAAGTATAGAAAACTTTTGGAAGAACCTCGTGTGGGCAGACTCAAAAAACTCTAACTATTCTCTGCCTCATATCGCCTACTTAGAGGCAATCTCTGCTTGACTTACAAATCCATGTCTGATCCAGCTCTGTTAGAAATGCTACATCTAAAGAAATCCCAATCCCTCTGCACCACATGCTCCAGAGACCTTAACCTCACTACCACAGTCAACAGAACAAGTTGATGGGACAGATTCATAACCCAGTGACTGCCCATGCTATGGAATAGACTTCCCTTACATGTCAAATAGAGCACTCACTGGCCCTCTTCAAGATAAATCTTGATTTGTGGATGGGAAATAGAAAATTCACCCTGGGGATCACTCCAGTGGCTCTACTCGACAAAGGCACTGGGAACTAAGGTCGGGTGGCACAATGTCAGGGTAATCATATAGGCTAGGCTTGTAAAGGCTCCAGGGCCATTAGCCTAGTACACACCTATGAATTTATGAACCTATGCTGATCAGGAAAGAATGCAGGAATGGTTAAGGAGTGGTGAATTCAAACCAAGAGATGAAAGGTTAATATTGGCAGCACAAGGTAGTGGGTTACATACACCCTGGTTTACAAAGTCCCTTGAACATGTGGAGAAACAGACGAATGCAGGTTTTGTAAAACCAAATTGGAAACAGTTGCACACCTTATAGCTGATTGTGACATACTAATGGCAGAAGGACTGTATACTGAAAGGCATAATAATGTAGCAAGACTGTTGCACTGGGGATTGTGCAAGCATTATGGTATTGAAGTGGCTGAAAAACACTGGAAACATGAGCCACAAAGCACCATAGAAAATGATGAAGTTTATATCACATGGGATCACCCATTACCAACAGTTCAAAAGATAGATGCTAGAAAACCAGATACAGTGGTCCAAGAAAAGAAGACAAAAGTAGCACTGATCATTGAAATTGCTATACCCAGTGACTACAGTGTCTTGCATACAGAGAGACACAGAGTCATAAAACATTAGGATCTGCAGGCAGAAATGAGAGCAAAGTGGAAGAAAGATACCCAGACATTTCCAATAGAAATAGGAGCAACGTGTCTTATAAAATAGAATCTTCAATTGTATTTAGATATGTTACCAGTCCATGTAACCCCGTATGAACTGCAGAAGGAGTCATTACTGGGCACATTGCAGGTGCTGCGAAGAGCACTTTTGGCTGATATCAAAGATTGAAACAATACTAATTTCATGAACTTTAATCATACTTTGAGTTAGGAATGGGGTCCATTCCTGTCATAGTATTAGAAACCCAAAACATTTGGAGAAATAAAAAAGACTGAAACCATATAAGTCAACATTCACATAATTCAGTGCAGGATCAGAACATTGTTTGCATATAAGCCATTTTGTGATACCGACCATAAATAGCAACAGACAAGAATAATTCACTACTAAAAAAAGTAAACTTGCCCAATAAGTAGTAATTATGTTGAGATACAGAATCAAAAGGCCAGTTTGAATACAAAAAAAAAAGATGACAGCTGTCATACATATTGGATTAAAGAGTTAGAGAATATAGATGATAGTTGTCACATGTATGAAATCAAAGTGTTGGCAAATATATAGCAATATTATAAAATTGTTGGTTGAATATTCACAATGGTAACAGTTGTGGTTATTTACTTTGAAAGTTTAATGTAAGATCATAGTTTAATTATAGCTTAATGCTTTTATACCAAAATACCATCCCATTCATCTTATGGCCCCAGTAGATGGACAATATCATTGGTAGCTTCTAACTCATAATCCAAAAATATATTCTTCTGTAACACATGCACTGTACATAAGAATGTGTTCCACAATCCCTATCAACAAGTGCTGGAAGTCTGATAAATTATATTTTAATAAATGGACAAGCTATGGTACTAAATGATGAACATTTAAAGATTATGCCCAGTGCAACATGAGCTCTCCTTCAATGCACAAAACTTCAGACTGTTTTGCCACTGGGACTGTTTTGTTATGGTGAAACACAGGATTTGATATATCATCAACTGGTACTCTTGTAAGTATAGATGTTTCCCTAGTCAAATAAAGTATGATACATAGTACAAAAATTAGCACATCAGGTAAGATAGCACTAAAAAAAAAAGATATCGCACAATGACAACTCTGAGCTATATTTTGGTGCATACTTTTAGAGGAACAAACATATGGTGTGCTGTTAGTGTCTTCACAATTACATAATTAGTCATCATTAATAAGCAATAGCATGGGCAACAAACATGCAGAAATCTACTACATAACAGATGCTTTTCACAGGCGAATATTTATCAAACCGGTAGCAATTTAGTCCAGTACAAACCATTAGCCAACACAAACTGGTTGTATTTGTTTTTAGTTATTAATTGTTGGAGTGCTGTTTAATTGAACAGTGTAGAATAGATGTCATGTAATCTTTGTCTATGTAAATGTTACACATTGAAGTCATGTGGCTTTGATAAAGTCTTAACTAATGAGACCATAAAACTGCTCAACTAGCATTAAATTTGTACTCTAGGAGACATTTCCAGTGCACAAGTTTGCTGTATTTAAATGTGTTATTTAAATATGTGTGCAGACAGCACTTGCAAGCACGTAACTGTTTTTGTGCATGCATTAGAGCTGGAATAAATGAGCTATCACATACATGTTAGACTAGAGCTATAAGGGTGCAGCTGCTGGTGTACTCTGCTGACACGGTACCATGTTTATGTCAGGCTGCAAATACATAATGGTGCAACAGCAATAACTACTGTTAATGGCATGAATGGAAAGCAGTAAACATACACAAATAAAACTTCTTAAGGAAGCAGTAATAAAAAATTACTATAAACTTTAGCATTTATACTCATAGGAGAAGAGTAAGGCTGTTTTAGAATATAAACAAGACCCAGATTTGGGTATCTGACCATTCTGATTTGTAATGAGCAAGTATCATTCAGTGCCACCATTAACAGTAATCCAGATAACAAAAGATGATGATGGTGAGGAAGAAACATAAACAATGTCCCAAAAATAAATAAATAAATAAAATAAAAAATGAAGAAGGATCAATTCATAGAGACTTTATATTGTATGGTGATGAGAAAGGAAGTTGAAAGAAAGGATACATTGAGTTAAATGGTCTACAGAACCATGATGTAAACTTGAATAGTGAAAAGCACATTTTTATTACAAGGAATTTCTAGACTCAATAGAAGCTGTGTTATAGTGGCATCCATGACAGACTGCTAACTTCATGATGTTTTATTAGCCTTACATAAAACATTCAGGAGTAATCAGAAATATAATGAGGTTATAATAGTTTTTTGCACTAGTGATGTTGGAAAAACCACCTCTGATAAATGTGTAAACGGTGTGAAAGTTATCATAGGTACGAGTATTGAGAAAGATTTTACTGTGGACTTCTCTGACATCTTCTATCCACTAAATTTGGTCCTGTTCTGGGAAAAAAAATTACCAACAGTTTTAAAAGTAAAACTTGGGAAATATGTTTATATAATTGTATTGAATGTTTCTAGTTTATTTATTCATTATTTATTTAAAATTTGTTTACTGGGAAAGTCCTATTAGGTGGGTGCCCATTTTCACCGGAGGCCCGAGGAGAAAAGCTCCAGAGACAATTAGCATATTACATTAGCTTACATTAGTTTATTACAGAGCAACAATGCATGTTTTCACATACAAGAAAGAACATACAGTAATGGATAACAGATCATTTTATGTATATTAAATGAAACATATTTGCACATTAATTACAGACAAAATATTATTAAGGAGACTATATACATGAGACAATGGTCTTTAGAATTATATGATTCAGATAACTATGATTCTGCTTGATAGTTAAATATGTTTTATTATAATGTACTTAGTATACATATCTAATAGTACAGGGTTGAGAGAGGGAGAGTAGGAGATAGAAACTTATGTGCTTATTAGTAAAGTGTGGGGTATGTATAGGGAAGAAGCAGAAGGGAGAAAGAAAAGTTAGAGGACTGTATAGTAATAATTGTAGTGTAAGATATAGGTAAAAGAGGCAAGAAATTATTAATTGTGTAAAATATAACAAGAAGATGGAGGGTAATGCTGTTACAGTTACAAACTGAGGAGCTATTTGGTAAACCTAGTGTAGAACATGAGCAGAGCTATATATTTTTTAGATATGTTTTAATAGAGTGTGCGAAGGATTTGAGGGGTGTGTCTATCCTCAGATGTGGGCATAGTGTTCCAAATTTTAGCTATGGAATAAGAATACAGAGAATAGTCAGCGGATTTAGTTGGTTTATGAGCAGTGAGTTGAACTTGGTTATTTGATTGCAGTTGCCATTTAGGGGAATGCTTTTGTAGTATAGACTTTAAGGTTGGACAGGTGGCTGGGTAATGAATAATTTTATTTGTGGTGATTAGCTGAATATATTTTAGGTAGTTGGATAGTTCAATCCAGTTAAGCATTTTCAGTGCAGTGCAGTGGTTGGTATGGCAGTGAGAATTTAATGCAAATCTGGCTATTGTATTGTAACATTTTTTTTGAGTAAGAGAGATTTAAAGATTAGTGAAGATGGGGCTCTGTAAAGAAAAGAAGGCTAACGACAACTATTTGCAAGGAAGTATCTGGATGTGGAGGTGAGGAAGTTTCTAGCTCTGTAGAGTAAGCCTAGTTTTGCTGTGTTTTTTGATGGCATTTTGTATGTGTAAATCAAATTTAAGGTTGTCGTCTGTGGTCATGCCTAATAGTTTTGTATTGGTTACCACTTCCATAGTGGTATTATTGAGGGAATATATTTTAAAGTTGTGTTTTTCATGAGACAGAGATTTAGGATATAAAAGTAAAAGTTTAGCTTTCTTTGGGTTAAGCAGGATATGGGAGTTTTGTAACCATTTCTCAGTGGCAGTGAGGGATTATTGTGTAATTTGGTTGAGGTGTGTATGGTTGTAGGAAGAACATATAAGTGTTGAGTCATCAGCGTACTGTATGAGAGAAGCATGTTGTGTGCAAGTATGAAGACAATTTGTAAGGATATTATAGGAGAGGACCAAGAACTGATCCTTGTGGGATGCCAGTGTTCACAGGGAGAAATGGTGAGAGCACTGATTGCAATTTTACTGATTGGCATCTATCAGTGAGATAACTCTTGAAACAGTTTAGGATATTTGGTGTTAGAAACAAGTATGACATTTTATAGGGCAAAGAATATGGCAGAGACAAGTTGACTAGTTTAGATACTTTTAAGAACAGCCTAAGACACTTATTATGGGAAAAAGTGTTTTGGTATATTGGCAGGCTAGAAAGGCATGAATGCCCCTGCTTGAAATATTTGTATGTATTTTTGTACATATGTATTTCTGGCTTTGTTCACTTTATCTGTGAAGGCTATAAGAACTGTATTTGTGCTACAGGATAGTCAAAAGTCACACTGGGTTTGAGTTAGACATTTTTCTTCATTGAGGTATTGTAGGAGTTGCTTTTGGATGCATTTTTTCTTAGATTTTAGAGAGGGGGGATAGGATAGCTATTGGTCTGAAATTAGTGATGTCTGTAGAAGTACTGCCTTTATGGAGGGGAATGATATTATATTTTTCCAAATTTTGGAGACATAGTTTTCCTGTATTGATAATAGATATATGGGGCAACATATGACACTTGCTCTTATTTTAAGGAATTAACTGGGTAGATTATCTGCAGAGGCAGAGCAGATTTTTAGTTTGCTAAAGAGGTTTTTAATATAGACTGTAGATACTGATTGTAGTGTAAATGAAGAGGCAATTGTTGTTTATTGTGTGTGACCTGCAGTACTATGACTAAATTGTTTTGTAATAGATGTTATATGGTCTACAAAGTAGGAATTAAGTTGTGTAGCAGTGTCCAGAGGTATATTATTTGGGCATGGATTGGGATTATATTTTTGCCATGGTTGCAGTATTTTCTTGATAGTTGACCAGAATTTCTTGGGACTGGCTTTGCAATTATTTTGGGGTTCACTGCAATATGTATTTTTTTATCAGAGATTATCTGTCTTTTGGCCTGGATATGAAGACGTTTATATTGTTGGAGGTTTTGTGTGGTTTTGTTTGTCTCCCAGTTTTTCCAGGCTTTGTCTCTAGTTTGCATTGGTCTTCTTGTAGTGTTAGTTAACCAGTGTGCATATTTTTTCAGTATTTTATTTCTGGAGGAGTGCCATTTTATTTAAGGTGTTAAAAAAGATTGAATTAACTTTCTCAATTGCGTCATCTAGTGGGAAATTTCTTTTATATTCCAATTTAGTGAGGAGAGGATACTGTTGAATGTCTGAGGGATAAATTTGCTGTTTTATGAATAGTTTTTATAGTTTGTTGTTTTGGTGGATTTTGTGTGTGACATTTGGAAAAGACATGGAGATGGTCACTGAGGGGATTTGATAGGGTTCCAGACAAGGTAAATTTAGTGGGATCAGATATTAAGGTACAGTCTAGTATGGAATTTGAGTTTTTGCTAAAGTATGTTGGAGTGTTTATCAATTGTTTATATCCAAAAAGATCTATGGTAAATAGGGAACTAAATGATGATGGAATCTTAAGGGCTACATGTTTAAGTTGGATGGGAGGGGTTTAGTATTATTGATTGGGTATGACTGGATAGTATAAATGTAGACATAAAAGGAGTGGGTGGGAATTGGGGGAAGGGGATGGGGCCAAAGTGGAGCCTGAACTGAGTGAGGGAGGAACAGATTGGGGCCTGAACTTTGTGTATGCACTTATAAAAAACTATCTATTGGGAAGGACTTAGTTTGTGAAGGTAAGCATGCTGGTGGTTAGTGCATTAGTACAGCATTCAACATTTATAATAGACCATTTCTATTATTTTTTTAATGCAATGTTCCTTACAGTACAGTGAAGAAACTGGATAGAAAGGAGTTCACTTGGGTTATGGGGAAGAGAAGTGATTTTGAATTTGGAGCCACAAAGGCAAAAGTAGCTGAAGAACAACTGAGATGAGGGGAAGACCAATCAGGTACTTCAGTGGACTGCAGGTACTCTCCACACAGATGGTTTACCACCAAATACAATCAGTGAGCTAAAATGTTTATGAATATAAAGACAAGGTATTTGAAAACTAAATGCGTGATGTGAGTCACAATGTTTAATTTTATTGTTAAGGGGTTTTATTGCCTTTCCAGGGAAATTCTACCCTGCTAGGGTAAAAATGCTAATGTGTTAATTTAGCTTCACCTTCAGCAATATAAGGTCTGTGGGTGGAGGTAGGAGTGTCCCTCCAACAGATTCAGCACTACAGTACAGAACACACTGATGCAGAAGTGAGGGAAAATAATTAAGTTTAGTTTGATTCTTGGAAACTGCCTTATTACACAGATTTTAACTGAATGTATTGCTTCTTTTGTACTTACGCAACTGAAGGTGGAATTCATCTGTTTGTTTGGCAGTGTGATTATGTTAACATTTTCAGCAGCAATTGTCAGACATACTATGTACTCAGTACACTGGGTATGAGAGAGAGAGAGAGAGAGAGAGAGAGAGAGAGAGAGAGAGAGAGAGAGATTAACAAAATAGGAATGTTTGATGGTTGAACTGGGCAGGCAAAGTACTATTTGCCTCTAAATGTGACTTTTAAGCACTTTTGAATAAGCAGTTTGATTTTTAACAAATATGAAAAAGCAGACAATTGCCTGACATTTTTCACAAACAAAATTGTCTCATATTATTGACAATAGACTAGACTAGCCAGTAATTGTGCTGTTCATAAAACAGAAAATCAGGTACTACAGGTGAAAACTTTAGCAGAAGCCAGTAGAAAACATGCAAATATATATGCCAGAGAGTAGCAGCATAGATAAAAATAACATTTTACCAGGTGGCATTTAGTTATGAAAAAAAATTGTGTATAAGTACCATATTTCTGCAAGGGGCAAATTACACTTGAGTTGCATTGCTAAAATGAAACTGGACAAATATTTAACAAAACAAACAAATAAATTAATAAATATAAACAAACAAACAAACAAATTAAATAAATAAATAAACGAGGGGGAGGGTGTAGAACATCTCTTCAATACATTAACAGAAAGAATGACACTAGGAGAACATTAAAATGTTTACTAACCAATAGCCATAGATTCAATAATATGTCAAGTGAGTTTGAAACCAGAAATAACACTGAAAGTTACAATGGGGTGTTTGTGTCAGAGAATTGATTTGGAAAAATGCACGCCCCACTGCATGTTACAGGATTTTTGGGATATTATAGATTTAGAACTAAGAGGAATAAGGTGAACTTTCTATATATGGGATATTATTACTTTTTGAAAATGTTCTGATTGATTTGATAATGAAGTAATTGTAATCTTCATTACCTTTGGAGGTGAAACATGGAGCACTGCAGTTCTTTATAGAATTCCAAATATGTAATCTGAGGAAGAAATAGAACTTTTAAGAACTAGGTACAAACAAAAAGACATTTAAAATTGCTGGTGATCTAAATGCTGCTGCCATAAAGTAACCTTCTGTCAGTACATCAAGCATGCTCTAACTTTTTGGTGTTTGCCATCCAGAATCATTTCACTCAAATTGTATCTGAGAATAAACATGATAACAGAGTGCTTGATTTTAACATGGGTTAAAGGTTTTTATTCAAGTATTTATGTAGTCACTGAACCCACTGGAAACTTTGATCGTGCTTGTGTTTCCTGGATAACACATATAAACAATAGTTATAAAGCTAACAACTCAGAGAGGAGCAGGCAACTCAGTCGTGGTGACTATCAGAATAAAAGCAAAGAAACTGAGGAATGAGGCCAGTGAAATGTAATTGTTAATAAATTAGAGTATTGATGAAAATGGAATATTATGACTTTATTAATTCCATTATTGAGAAATATATACTTGTATCAACAAGCAAATCAAACTCAAAATCTGAGGCTAAAAACATTCACTCATGGTAGAGACAATTAAATTACATGTAGCATATATTAAGAAGAAAAATACATATTTGGCGAAATTATAGAAAATTTCCATCAAGCAGAAATTAATTCAGATCCATACAAACTTCTAAAGCTTTTAGATGCTTAATTAGATAGTCAAAAACATAGCATGAGTTAACATTTGTTTGACACACAGTAACAGCAAAGCTTTTTATAAGTATGTTACTGAATATGCAAATGTTATTTATTTTATTTATTTAACATTTACTGACCAGGAAAGTCTGACCTGTACAGAGCCTATTTTCAGCAGAGGCCTGGGGAGAAATGCTCCAGATGCATGTCTTTAGAATGTAGCAGGAAACTGGAGTTCCCAGAGGAAACCCACACGAATGGAGGGAGGACATGCAGACTCCGCACGGAAGGTACCCCAGCTGAGATTCAAACCAGATAATCTCTTGCTGTGAGATGACAATGTTAACCCCTGTTCCACTACACCACCCTTAAAGTATATGAGAGGAAATTGATAATGCATTTATTACTAACCTACTTAAACTTGCTGATATCTTTAGTAGTAACCTTTTTCTCATACAGATGATGTATCTATCACCTCCTTGGATATGATAATTCTTGAATGATAGTAGTGAATCATTTCCAACTGTTAAGTCACAGGACATATATATAAGCCATGATAAGAATAAGAACAAATGCAGCTTCATGTCCAGGTTGGTTAACCAGATATTTTTTAACAAGAACTGCTAAGGCACTTGTGCTGTGCATAACTTGTGTGTTCTAAGAAATATTACTGGGTGTATTTACAAATGTCTACAATAAGTGGTGCTATTGTGTATGCATTGCAGTGCACCATACACATGATAGTGCACTATTTTATATTCATTAAATGGCTTTGCACTTAGTGTAGAGCCTCGAAATAAGGCTAAACAGCAAAGCATAAGTAGCCAAATTACATTCTAATTAACCAATCCAAAACGGCGGATATCTTCAGGAACCTATAAAGCAATTGTGTACATTTAGTAGCCTTTTGCTCTGAAATACAAATCTCCTTGGAATACAGTCATGGAAAAAATGTTAGGGCCATCATTAACCTATATGGGCAATAGGCTTTAATTTAAGATGCTGCTGCTGCTGCTGCTGACAGACCTCAGCCAAGAAGAAGAAGGGTGTTTAGACCCCGTTTGACATATCATAGACTGCATGACATAGAAACTGTGCAGAAAGGGAAATACTAGAGGAAATATGCAACCTCAGCTGCCCTCACCTGAGGCCTCAGGGAAATCATGGAACCTATTCCAGTGGAAACAAATGTATGTGTAGCATTACATATGCAAGCTACAGGTACTTTCCCGAGACCCACATGGGATATACTAGGGATATCACAGATCTCAGCTTCTAGAATTGCATTTTCTAAATGCAGTGCTACAACATGTACGGGAGCATATCTGATTCCCATGCACCTCAGGGGAGAGAGCAAGAAAAGTGCAGGCATTTTATGCAATAGCAATCCTCCGTGAAGTGGTGAGGGCCATAGATTGCACACACATAGAAATAAAAGCCCCACCCTGTGAACAGGGAAGTAGGTACATTATCGGGAAAGGATATCACTCTGTAAACTGTCAGGTTGTGTGTTATGCCCAGGGTATCTTCTGCAGTCTGTGCAGGTAGCCCAGGAGTTTTCACAACTCGCACACATAGTGTGCCTGTGAGCTGTACACAAGGTTTGCTAGGGGTGACTTTCCACAATGACATCTAGTGAGGGATGCAGATTATGCACAGGAACCTTGGCTCATAGCACCCATGAGAAACCCACACAACCCCACTGAGCAAGGATACAATGATTCCTATGCTCAGACTAAAAATATCATAGAAAGCATATCTGGCTTGCTGTAATCAAGGTTTTGGTGTCTAGATACATCATGAGGTGTCCTGCAGTATGACCAGTAACCTCTGCCCAAATACTCATAGTCTTCCATGTTGCACAAGAGATATTTATCAGGAAACAACTTCAACAAGTGCAACAAGTGGCAAGACCACAGGCAGGTCCAGCAGCTCCAGCAGATACAGATGAGGAGTCTGAGGGAGAACCATCAGCTGCAGATGGTGCTGGGAGATGTAGGCATGTACATTATGCCATAGCTTTGGCTAAGAGACAAAGTAATGCACACACACTCTGACTGCCTAAGTGAAAACCTAAGATCCTAAGCATATACAAATATTAAACCTGAGGTCTGTAAAAGTCCACAACATTTTCTTAACCATGTAATGGTTGTGCTCTGTTAGCATCAGGCAGAGGCAACTCCCAAGGATACATCTTGTAGCTGTAGCATTTATAAGGTAAGTGTGGAACCTGTATGGAAAAACAAAGAGGTATATAACTGATTAATGTCATATGCAAATATGTATATATCCCTAAGAGGGAACATGTCTCAGGTGTACAATAATGTCAGTAATAGCTTATGAATGATGTTTGCAATATACAGCTAGGGATTTTGCTCAATACTATGAAGCAACCATTTCAGTTAACCACTGCATATAAGCACGTGAGTAGGTCAGTGGTAGCATCATTTAAACAAGCATGCCAATAAGCAATAATTAAATATCTGCTTTGAATGCATTACTAAGAATGCTAAAAGAAATATAAAATTAAGGGCAACAATTACATAACCAATCATTCACAAATGAGTAGGAGTGATTAATAAAGGCATTTTGTTTGCAATACACTTACATTTAAGCAAGATTCTGCGTAAGCAAGCATTAGCTATTCACTCTGTGTATCAGACATATATGTAACCCTAATTCACAAAGAAATGTGAAAAGGGCAGGGCACAGTTAGCATCACTTGAATGGGGTGAGGGGGTAGAAAGGTAAGGCTGACACCAAAGACGTGAGTGTGTTTGAGAAACAAAAAATGTATTAATTGAGTGTCCAGTTGTCAGGGCCAGTAGCAAGATATGTGTATCAATCAGATCAGTCAGGACTAGTGTTTAGATAATGTGTGTGTGCGTGTGCGCACTCGCGTGTATGTGTGTGTGTGTGTTTGTGTGTGTGTGTGTGTGTGTGTGTGTGTGTGTGTGTGTGTGTGTACATGCATGTGTGCACATGTGTGCGTGTGTGTGTGTGTGTATACATGCATGTGTGCACGTGTGTGTGTGTGTGTGTGTGTGTGTGTGTGTGTGTGTGTGTGTGTGTGAGAGATGGTATGGGCAAGTTTTTGTTCAATGTGTGTGTCTCTGCATGAACACAGCCAAGCACTGTGCTGACACTACATCCTGGTATCTTGGACAGTTGTAAGCCATGCATGGTAGAGTAGTCAGTTCAGAATCATCATCCATAACCACAAGACCTACCTCTGACAGAAATTGTACTTATAGTTCCATGGCCCTGGCTAGAAGTTGGAGTGCCACCTGAATGCGAGTGATGTCTGTTGGATGAGCTCTTTTCATGACTACTTCCAGGTCCATGATGACATGGTCTACCATATCTGGATGTGGACATTGCAATCACTGAAAGAGCACTGGAAATAGTGCCAATATGATTGCAGGATCTTGCAAGGCCATGTCAGCTAACATCGGATGATGTAGTGGCTCTCTGGCCACATGGATGCCGACCCTCTCCCAGCAAATGTTCCATTACAGATGTTGCCCTATCCAGTGTGTCATTCATCCTGTCCAGTGAATCACCCACACAGTTCAGACAGTCCAGCACAATAGAATGCACAATGTTTAGTACTTGCACTATTTTGTCTGAGGCAGTGGTTGAATGTACCTGTGCTTCCGTGATGAAACTACACACACATCATAAGGCAGCTACTGATACACCGAAATCAGGATGAGGGTAAACAGCAGGTCTCCTCTGAACACATCTGCCCACCTCTGGAGAATCAACCAGTTCTTCAGCTGGAGTAGCCACACTGCTCTGATCAACTGTGCCATCCTTATTCTGTCCTACAGCTGAGGTTTCTGTGTTGTGGGTATGCCAAGGTATACTAACTGTGTCTGAAATATGGGCAGAGGATGTTGGAAGAACAATCTCACTGTTAAGACTGATCATCTGCATCCTCATACTATGCCTCTTTATTGCCACCACCATCATCATCAAAGGCTACCAATACTCTGATATCAGGTGGTAGGAGTTCCACAGTGCAACTGGTAGGGTTACCTATGATAAATAATCAACACAACGAAGAGAGAAACAGAATACATTGTGATGAAAACATATATTAAAAAATAATAGATGCTAATGCAATGCAAACAAGACTTTTAATGTATACATGCATCTATCTTATATACATTAATAAGAATAAAAGACGTGCTTTCCTTGTGCAGGTGGTTGTGCAAACTTGAACCAGATGAGCTTACATATAAGAAAGGGAGATGAAACATGGCTGATAAGCATCACAACACAAATGACACATGAAAAAGAAAGCAATCCCCTTGACAGCTGCAGAATTGTATTTATTTATTTGATTTTGTTGACCAGGAAAGCCAACTGGGCTGAAATGAGCCCATTTTCAGTGGAGGCCTGGGGAGAAAAGCTATACAAACAAAATACAAGATGATAGACATTTATTAAACAGGATTTACAAAGAGTGTAAAACATAAAACTCACATGGAACATTATATAATTATGTGGCTCAGAACTTATTAAAATGTTATTTGACTCATGCCAAAGTAAAACAGTAAAATAGAATTAAGCAGACAAGACAAACTATGCAATTATACTTGCTAAATTATTCTATACAAACTAGACAGACAAACTATGCAAATAAAATGTATACAATTATTCTTATACCAGGGAGGAGATACATGAGCTAGAATGTACATTTCATGGGTGAACTTAAGTTGGAAGAATAAAGATGAGTATAGGGACTGATGGAGTCAAGCAGGTAATCAGGTTATACAAGATTGGGAGATTGTGCATGAGTAAAGCCATTGAGTGGAAAGATATTTGTGTAGAGACTTTTTGAATAAGAAGGCACTACTAATAGCCCGGAGAGCAGGTAGAAGTGTGTTCCAGAGTTTAGCTACAGTAAAAGGGTAGAGATGCTGACCAGCAGGGAATTTTGGTCTGTTTACTTGGATAAGATATTGATTTTCAGATCTGAGATGTCTATTAGGTTGATGAGTCAAAAGGGAAGCAAGGGCTGGGCAGGTTTATAGATAATTTTATGTGCTATAGAGAGTTGAATGTTTTGCATTGGTTACAAACTTTTGTTATAGCAGGTGTCCATCTTAGATTTTAAGCAGGACTGTATGCTTGTGAGAATGGGAGCACTATACAGGAAAGAAGGTAGAAGAAATGTTGAAGCAAGAGTTTTTCTAGTGGAGTAGTTTAAAAAGTGTTTATGTCTATAAAGGGTGCTGAGTTTTTGGTGAGGTTTTTTAATATTGTTGTGGATGTGCTGGTCAAATGTTAAGTTATCATTTATGGTAATGCCAAGTAGCTTGGTATAGGGGACTACCACTATGGCAGTTTTGTTAAAAGACTAAATGATGAATTCAGATTTGTTAAGAGTGGTGTTCTTTTTGGGTGTGAAGAGCAGGAGCTTGGTTTTATTAGGGTTAAGGGCAAGGTGATTGTTGATCATCCAGCTTTTGGTTGTGGAGAAAGCGTTTTGGGTCTTAGTCAGAAATTCAGATTCTGAGGTGGCAAAGAAGATGATTGTGGAGTCATCTGAATATTGAACTACAGAACCATGAATGAGAGCAGAGTGAAAGTTATTAATGAAAATGCTGAAAAGAAGAGGCCCTAAGATGGAGCCTTGAGGAACTCCAGAGGAAGTAGTGAGAAAAGTGAGACAGAGTGTAGCCATTTGGTAGATTGTGTCTATTAGTAAGATAGTTGGAAAACCAGTCAAGGGCTGGAGTGGACATGCCTAGCTGTGAGAGTTTTGACAGGAGAAGAGAATGGGAGATGGTATCAAAGGTCTTTGAAAGGTCAAGGAAGAGTGTAGAGACAAGTTTACCTTAATTATGGTCATGGTTAACAGTGTGCAAAAAGGATAGGAGAGCAGTTGTAGTGCTGTGTCCAGGCCAAAAGCCATGTTGAGTAGTGGAAAGGAGTTGGTTTTGGAGTAGATGATTCATAAGTTGGGTTTGAATACATTTTCCATTATTTTAGAGATGGGGGATAGTATGGATATGGGGCAGAAGTTAGAGATGTCGGTATTGTTGCTGCCTTTGTGTAGGGGGAGGATGTAGGCTTTTTTTCCAAATGGAGGGTACATCGGATTCTTGGACAGATCTATTTATGGGAATACTAATGGGATAGCTGATTGATCTGGATGATATTTGTAGATATTCAGGGAATAATTTGTCTGGGGCAGTATTACCAGGTTTGAGCTTTAGCAGAAGTTTAGTTATAGTAGTGGTAGGAATAGGAGTGAACGAGAAAGGCTGGGGAGAAGAGTTTGTTGAGGAGTAATGAGTTGGTATTGGGTTGTTGTGGTTAGTTTGAGAAAAAGTGGCAGCAAGTGTGGATATAGTCTCTATGAAGGAGGAGTTGAAAAGTGAGGCTATTTCTGTAGGAGTTTTATCAGGATTTGGGCAAGGGGTGTTCTTGGTGTCAGGATTTAGTAGAATGGAGACAGAGTTCCAATTTTTTCGGGGATTTTGAAAAAATAAGAAACATTTCATACAAAAGTGTACTTTCCAGTTTACTCCCCCCTCCTTCTCTCTCTCTCTTATTGTCTGTTTTGCCTCACCCTCCTCACTGGCTCTCTCTATATACATACAGCATATAACATATAACAGATACATATCTACAATAATAATTATTTAATTATATTGCATATCCAGAAGTTCTGCAGTAGGTACACTTGGGTTGTCTTCAATGTCAGCCCCAACATCAAGGATTGTGTATGAATCCTGTGCTGAGCTATCTGGGTTTCTGAAAGTGAACAGGAACGTCTCTGTTTCAGTCAACAGTGGTTTGGTAGGAAGATCACCCCTCATAGCCATACATCCCTGGGCAACTGCAGACTCCCTACTTCTCACCTGTGTGATCATGTCACTGGCCTAGTGTCTTATTTTTGAATAGGTACAGCCATGCCCTCCTACTGCATTGATGTCTTTGACCACCTGCTCCCACATATGGTCACAGGAGGACTTGTCACCTCTGCCTCTCTTCTCTCTCTAAGACAAATGACTTGTGTCAATGTAGTGCCTGTGTGATCTCTTTGTTCTTTGTGTCACTCTGTGGTGGTTTATTGGGTGCAGATGTCTTGGGTGCCATAGCCCTGCATGAGAGGAAACTTAAAGAAAAAAAAATAAAAGTAAGCCACAACTTATCATCAACAATACAAATATGCATGAATGTATCCATCCATCATTCACATAATAATTGACAATGTAAGGCCCCATATGAGCACGCAAGTTAATACAGAATCCCACCTCATTCAAAAAAATGAAATGAAATGATAAATAATACTAAAATTATGACAGGAGGATAGCAGCTATGTAACTCTTTAGTACATTGCAGCATTAACAAATGTAGACATTTCAAGTAAAAGTTTATGAAATGTTCATGGGATATCCACTTCATGGAAGGCAGGTTGGTATACATCACAGGCTTAATGCATTTTGTAGGCTAATAATGCACCTCCCAACCTTGCTTATAAGCAATATACCACTCTTCTGCAATAACTTGTCAGCTTGCCAGATAAAAGTTTCCATAAAGGTCAGGTAACATTCTTTATAAACATTTTTAATGGAGAATAAAAATCTGATCTACATGGCTATGCCAACAGTGAGGCAGAAAAATGCAGACTGTAAACCACATACATTTGCAGCAAGTCAATTCCAAGAAAGTTTGGAAAGCAAATATCAGTAGTGAACTGTCTAGATCCAATCTGTCTCCCCTACTATGATACGAATTCCTTACCATATGATTACCTTTATATAGTGCAGATTCTGCCCACTGAACAGTGTTAAAATATAAATGAGGTATGAATTCGTTAGCCTTCACGAACTCTACAATCTGGACTAAGTGCAGAGTAGACAGGCGTGATGTAAGGACCTAGATGACTGTGTGCACACACCCTAGTATTGCAAGGATGAACATTGAGAAGTGTTGTCTGCTAAGGGCTTGGAAGTGTGACTGATTAGTCTGATTGCAGGAACAGTCAGGGTTTCACAGTCAGTCATCTTTAATGCACACTGAAGATGTTTCAAGGAGAAGAGACTTACAAGGAAGTCTGTGAGTACATTGACTGAGTTAGGACAGCAACATTCTTAACATTTGTATGACTTGTTTACGAGCACACTTTGTGCCTCTGAATAAAATTTGTCTGCAATTCTAAGGAAGTACAATCAAAAGCAAGGCAAGTCACAGAAATCAAAAAATAAAGAGAATACAAGAGCTGCAGTTTTTCAAATATTTGTTTCACATTGTGTGAGGAAAGATTAGCTTAACTGTTGCAATTATCTAATTCATCCACACATCGAAAAGCAAATTACAAAGCAAAATATTCAGAACTTGTTTCTGTTGCACTGTAATATGATTTGATAAAAAAATCACATCTTGAGTGTATATAATATTGTGTTCTTCCTAGTATATGTCTGCAACAAATTGTGGTAATAATCTCAAGTATATGTTGTTAATCTGTGTTGTGATGACTCAAATCCAGAGAGGGAGCTGCTTTTGTGAACTTACTGATGTTTAAAGAGCACATGTTCATGATGCAAGACAACAAAGTTGAGGAAACATCACAATGTACATTTAAACTGCTTATTTCATATTGTTTCCTGTATTTATTTATTTTTTTTAATTATTTTCAGTGTTCATCCTTTGCACATCATTTGGCACTGGTCACTCTTGACTGGAAGGGGTCCCCTAACAGTGAACAATAGTTTACTTTTTGATGTAAAGAATGACAAATTTAACTGGGAATGCCATCAGTAGTCCAATTGAGACTGGAGCTGGTGCACTTACACTAGCACTCTGGAGAGTACTCAGTGAAACAATTCCACCTATCCTCTAACTATTTTTATGGCACAAGGTATAAGTGAAGTGAGCTTAGACAAAGATGATACATAATGCAGGGTTCAAATTCAGTTTACAGAAATGTTTTTATGACTTTATGCAGAATAAATATTGACACCCAATGTTGTGTTTGAAATGATCAGACTACATTCTGTGATAAATGATAAAAAACTGACCTGTACTCCAAGTGAATTTATGTTACAAAGATGTTGTAAACTCACCTCTTCTCATTATTAATAACAATATATGATATTGATGTTATTACATATGACATTTTGTAAAGTATGATAACCCACAAGCAGTAACATGAGTAATGTGGACATATGTGTCATGTATGGTGGAGAACTTATCCCTATTTCACAAATATTCATCATGACAATTATACAATATATTGTAAACTTTGATGTCATAAGTAATTGTATGTGCTGTGGCAAGAATGACCTCTCATGATTCTCTTTGTATCCCCTTTCAGAAAAATTACCATTATAAGAAATCTTGATGTTGTGTAATCTAAATGCTACTTGTGATATGGCAAGCAGATGTGAAACGGATGAATGTTTCATGTTAATGTTACAATTGCTATATCCCTTGACACATTTATCAATTATATGGATTACTCTGCAATACAATGTAAATTTTTATTTTCATTGTTGTATAATACCCTTTGAATTTGTAGTCTACTCAGCAGCATGCAAACATGGCTCATGGCTGAAGGAAAAAAGTGAACATTTTAATTTGAGTCATCTTCTGAGGCACAAACTAGCCTGGTACCAGTGTGCTCCGGTCGATACTCTGGATAGTATTCAGTGAAGAAAAGGCACAAATCAAGTAACTTTCTCTGTGACAGTTGGTGTAAGTGCATTGAGCATAGAGAAAAAAAGGACAGTTGATGCAGAGTTTGAATCCAGTTTACCCACACTTGTTAGAAAGGGTGTCAGAATGCCATTTGTCAGAAATTATTTATTATGCAAATGACACTAAATATAAATGATTATCTTAGCTATGTTTATTGCAAAAACATATCATTAATGCTTGCTATAGAAGGCCAGTATAATGTGTGTAAATTATGTTAAAAATGACAAAGATAATATTTAATTTCAAATGCACTTGCATAGGTATGATGTGCACAACAGTTTAGTTACTTTATTATGATTCATCACATATCATATGTATGTGTTTAGGACAGTATGTCTTGCATTGTATGTAAGTAACGTACCCCAAAACTCCATGCACCTGAAATGCATTTAGTACCACAAATACTATTTTGCAGCCCCAAGAGTACTTAATGTCACACATGTACAGGAATATCTGAAGTATATTTACATTCATTCCTAAATTATTATATGTCTAAATAACACATTAAAACATACATTCTCCTGTGGTAGTGACATTAATAAGCAAAATTTAACATCTTAGCCTTTCTTTCTCATGGGTTTGGATTCCAGATGGTACTACTCAGTCTTACTAATGTTTAAGTTCCAACAAACAAATATGTCACATGTCATACAATGTTTCCTCCATCCAGCAATGCTTTTAACAAACACAATAAATCATTTCAGTGTTTAACAACAGAACATGTGTCAATAGTTTGAGAATCATACCAGGCCAAATCTTACTGCCCATATTTCACACCTTCCATGCTTTTTGATGTAATCAGTGCCAATGTATCTGCCAAGACCATTGCTGTACTTTCAATTGAGCAAATGCAATTGGCAAGGTTGTGTGTCTTTGTGCACACGCTGTCACATTCAAGATCTGAAATGGGTGCCAATTCAGGCCCATATTTGTAGCATGACTGCTGCAGGGCAGGTAAACATGATGTAAGGACCGACATGACTGCATGGTCCATTTAAAGTATAAAGGTGAGGTGTTGAGAAGTCTAGGATTTTTGTGACACTCCTCATGAAGGTTTACAGCTGGAAGCTGCTGCAGGGGGCTTAGACCAGGTCTCAGTATAAGGCTGAGGCTTAGAATAGATTGGCAAAGGCTGTCTCCAGTGCAAATGGCATTCCATGCACTGGACAGCAATGTTGTCACAGTGATATGATGAGGCACAAGTGGGACCTGAGTAAATGGAATGATGAATTTAAGACTGAAAATACCACTCAGTTGTATATTTATAATGCCCTATCATCAGTCTGATATAGCATTGATAATCCAGCCAACATAGTTATGCATTATGCTTTCATATATATTTTTTTCTTTTCTATACTGTATAGCTGTAGAAGAGAAAGCAGAAAATCATGAAGCACATCAGAAGACACTAGCTCACCTCAGAGAAGCATGAGGTAGGTATGAATCAGATCTGAATGCAAGGCAGAGAAATATTTTCAGTCCATTACTGTATATTATCTTGAGCAGGCATACCTTAACTTTTATATCCAGCATATGTGCCTATTGCAATAGCTCTTTGTTATTGCATTAGGCAATTGTACATCAGCTTAATTGTGTGTGGGTTTAATACTTAAAAACAGATGTTAAATTTTTTACAGGATAGTATTTATAAGAAATTAACAGAAATGCTGCATGCCATTAACAATTAATTTTTTGTGAATGCAATTACTAACCTTGAACCCATAAATCTGATATGGCATGGTCAAATACATATTTCAGTTTGTCATATCATGCCATTGTGATGGATTTTATGACACATTAATGCCTTCCCATTGTACACAGATGTGGCAAAGGTGTACATATTAATTTCTCATATTAGTTTATGTATTGAAATAAGACCGTTATGGCAACCCCTAACCAGGAAAAGCTGAAAGACTTTTTTATTGAAATAATAAAATAATAAGACTTACCATGGATCTAATTCCCTCTTTTTTGCTTCCTCCACCCTATCTCTCTCTCTCTGTTTTTTAATAATTTATTATTTTTTAAATATTGCTGCTGAAAACAAAATGACCATCAGTACAGGGAGTTAGGCCAACCACAGTGATTTGGCCCACCATCCCTCCACAGGTGGCTGAGGTAGCACCACAACAGATAACGTAGACACCTAGCACATCTGAGTCACAGCCTGTCAGCATTGCCTCCACAATTCCTGTATTACCTGCTCCACCTATGTTAAGATAGCCTTGCCTTGGCTGCTAGTGCAGTGGTACCCCCTGAGAGCAGTTCTAGTGGAGGTGGCAATTTTGTCATGAGTCAGGAGCTGACAGGGCTGGCGGAGAGCATAATGGAGAGGGACCTTGGTGCCTGAATTGGCAGGGTTGAAAAAGTCCTGCATCACATTGCCATATCAGTGCCACATCTAGTCCTGACCTAGACAACTGACACAGGAAACAGTGATGACAGTTCTGAGGGTGAGAACTAGATTCTCACTGTTTTCAAGCTGGATGTGGCTGTGCCTCTGTTCCCTACCTATCCCCAATCAAGGTGTCCACAAACATTTTGTGTCCATCACCATTCCTGTCTGCCTTTTATGTCCCGTATATCAGGTCCTGCTACCTAACCTACCCTGGCAACAATTTGAAATGTCAGGACCTGATAGAGTGAGCACCAAAATATGGAGACTGAATGGCTGAAAGAACGGACTTACATATATTAGGTTTGAAATGCCATTTCTTGGAATATTGCCCTTTCTCTGAAGTATGATGATCTCAGAGTTGCATATATAAGTTGGGGGGGGGGGGGGGCAAAAAGAAATTTTAAGGAGAAGAGAAATTTTTGAGATTCGCTGTTCTCTGGGTTTGTGTTTTTTTTTAGCTTTTCAGCAATCTACATTTTCAGTAACAGCATTTCATTAGCTAGCCACTTACCCTACCTAATTGACCCTCTCATTCCTAAGCACATCACTCAATGTTCCTCTCTCTTTGTCAAAAAAAATGCCCCATACATAGCTCTCCACTTTGCCTAAGTGTCATCTTGACACACTTGATTTGGTCCACTTGGTTATACATTATTCTGTTACTGTCACTCATTCCTGATGTGGTGACTCTCTAAAAACATGAAATTCTGTATATAATTCTACATTTATGTTGTGAAGAAATGGATAGCTATGGTGCTGTACCACCATCATCATGCACATCTCTGTATTCTTTCCCTTGTGTCTTACCCTCTGCTTGTCCTCAATTTTCCCACTGTCCTATCAACCCTTTTCACATGTGTAATTTGGTCCAAAAATAGAATCACACGTAGTGCATAAGTCCAGAAATGGCCCATCAAAAAGCCTTTCCTTTTTGTCATCAGTATTTGCATGTAGTTTGGCATCACACATCAATGCTGAGTGATGGTAAATGTACCACATCTTACAGGAAAAGCTTACAATTTTAATTTCAACTGCACTAGCATGGTTCATATCACACAAATATGATTAGCACCACTGTGCTATACAAATACAGACTAATAGTACTATTGTGAGACAGTTTGTGTAACATATGTATTAGGCTGATATATGTCATAGTCATCTTATGGGACCTTAAACCTGGCTTTACCATGTATCAAGGGTAATGCCTACATTTTCCCTTGCTTGAATCTGTTGTCAGTGTCCCTTCAAAAGGGTCAGTTAAACTTAACAATTCTTGAGGTCCTATGTGTTGGGCTGAGATAATCTTCTTGTAGGATTTGAATCCAGATGTATGTCATACATTTATGTAATGTTTTCACATCTTAATATTATGTTTGTAAGTGTGCTACCTATGTTGTAAAACAGCAGTATCCTACTTATGTCCTTCTCATCTTAGTTTCACTCTTCTACACCATCTTCATCCATATTTGAAACACTTTATTGTACACAGCAATACATCTGAAGTACACACAGTTTCAATGGATGTACACATTTATGGATCTTAATGTTTTTTGGTGTCATCCCTACCCTTGTGAGTATCTTGATAATCATTGATATTTGGAGGCAGTAGGAAAAGCCATAGATTTGAGTTTGTAAATTTCTGTAGGTCAGAGAATGCATGATAATACAACACAACACAAATATGTGCAGAAATGAGCCATAACCTAATCTCTTATAAAGTCTATATGTATAACCCTGTCTCCAAATGTCCTGCTCTTCCAACCCCTTCTGTATCATCAAATAAACCTCCTTGAATCAAAACTTTTTCCATAAGCCATGTTTCCACCAGCAAATAACATGCTTGGTCCTTCGTGTGTTTCATAATACATCTATGTCATACATATAGGTAGTGAAAAACTGCAACTATCATGACAAATGTGCAAATTATGACATGAAATATGATCATAACATTATTCCATCAGATTCAGACATGGAGACATGGAGCTGAAGCTGCAAGCCTCATTTGATTGTGCAGATTTGAGTGTCTTTGAAGATTCTGCTACTAACTTGCATGAACTGGCAGGCACAGTAACATCTTATGTCAGCTTCTGTGAAGATATGTGTGTCTCGGGTTCCTATTATTTTAGCGAATGCATTAAATTGCAAATGCTGTTTCATCGAACATCATTATGCGAAATGGCAAAATTCTGAAAGCAAGGAACAGCAATTTTTTTCCTAGGGGAAAAAATCACTGGGCTGTTTTTAGGACTTTGCCATTTCCCCCACTGTGGTGCGATCTTGGGGGTGGTATATTTAAGTAGGGGGTGTGTAGGAGTAAAGCCCCCCCCCACTTTATTTTGTGTTTGGATTTTTTTTTTTTTAAGGATCAGAGATTTTTTTCCCTGGGAAAAAAAATCACTGATCTGTGTATTCGACATTTTGGGTTTTTGGGGATTGTGGGTCGATTATATAGCATTCACAATTCAATATGTTCACTAATATAATATAGACCGTGTGTGTCTACTAAGACCTGGATAAAATTTATCAACAGCAAACCCTGTTTACTGCTAAACTTAAGCAGCTTCATCAAGCCAAGGAAGATGCCTATAGAAGTGGGGATAGAACACTTTTTGGACAAGCAAGGAACACACTGATAAAAGAAATCAAAGTGGTTAAAAGAACTATTATGAAAAGCTGAAAAAACAGTTTTTAGCCAATGATTCTGCATCAGTATGGAAAGGTCTACAAAACATTACACACTACAGGAAACTATCCCTATACTGCAGCTAATTACCAGCTGGCTGATGACCTGAATGCTTTTTACTTCAGATTTGATAAGCCTGAGGCTACAAATGACACTGTTACCAGCTCTGTCAGTGTTCAGACTTATATGACTCTCTCTTCCACGCATTCTCACATTCAGCCTGCATTAATTATCTCTGAGGAGGATGTATCATTTTTTAAAAGACAGCAAATTAAGAAAGCAGCTGGTCCAGATCGGGTTTCACCCTCTTGTTTAAAGACATATGCTGATCAACTGGCTCCTGTTTTTACTTGGGTTTTTAACAAATCATTAGAGCTGTGTGAAGTTTTGTTATATTTCAAACAAGCCACAATCATTCCAGTGCTTACAAAATCCACTAAAACAGGACTGAATGACTACAGGCCTGTTGCTTTGACATCAGTGGTCATGAAGACTTTTGAAGGATATTATAGCTCTCTCATTGGACCCCCTCAGTTTCCTTACTGAGAGAGCCAGTCAGTGGATGATGCAGTTAACATGGGCCTGCATTATATCTTGCAACATCTTGACATCCCTGGGACATATGCAAGGATTCTGTTTGTGGACTTCAGCTCTGCATTTAATACAATAATTCCAGAACTTCTTCACTAGAAACTCACTCAGCATTCTGTTCCTGCTTCCACCTGTCAATGGATCACCAGTTTTCTAACCAGTAAGAAACAGCAGTTGAAACTGGGGAAATTTACATCTTGCTATTGCATGATCAATACAGGTGCCCCCAGGGATGTGTGCTCTCCTCACTGCTGTTCTCCCTCTACACTAATGACTGCACCTCTAAGGACCCCTCTGTCAAACTTATTAAATACACAGATGATACAACTATCATAGGGCTCATCAGGAATGGTGATGAGTCTGCATACAGACAGGAGGTTGCGTAGCTCGCCCTTTAGTGTATAGTCAGAATAATCTGGAACTGAACATTCTCAAAACTGTGGAGATGACAGTGGACTTTAGGAGTTGTACTACAATACTACCCCCCCCCCTTTATATTTAATACTGCTGTGTCAGTTGTAGTATCCTTCAAGTGTTTGGATCTATAATTTCCCAGGACTTGAAGTGGGAGGCCAATGTAGGGTCCATCTTAAAAAAAGGCACAACAGCGAATGTACTTTCTGTGACAGCTGAGGAAGTTCAACCTCTCACAGGAACTGTTGATTCAGTTCTATAAAGCAGTCATTGAGTCTTTTCTCAGCTCATCCATAACAGTGTGGTTTAGATCTCTGTCTAATCATGGCAAAAATAGGTTACATCGAATAGTCAGGTCTGCCAAAAATATCATTGGAGCTCATTTGCCCTCCTTACACAATGTGCACTGTTCCAGAGTCAAGAAAAGGGCAGGGAAGATCATCACCAACCCTTCACATCCAGGCCACCATCTTTTAGAACTATTACCATCAGCTAGGAGTTATAGATTAATATGCACCAAAACAAGCAGATATAACAACATTTTTTCCACAGGCCATCAAGTTCATAAATGGTTAACTCAGTTAATTAGGTTAGGGTATTCTTTTTCCCAAGCCTCCAAGGATTCTGCAGTATTGTTTACATATTGTTAACACTTGTTTCTTTCAGAGTTTATTTCAGTATTTCTTGCACTGAGTTCCACTTTGCACCTTGCATGCATGTCTATGTATATTTACTTTTTTGTCTTGTCCTTAATAGTTGCATGTATGTCATTTTTTCTTGTTTGTAATAGCTGTATGTATATCATTTATGTAATTCATACTTGGAGAGTCACTGAAACCAGAGTGAAATTCCTTGTATGTGTGCATACTTGGTCAATAAACGTCATTCTGATTCTGATTCTGATGTACTTGAATGACTGTGTATATATATTATCAGAGAAGTATGTAATTACATGGAACAAGCACAGTGCTGTTATGTTGGCCTGTTCTGACCCACCCATTTGTCCCAAAACCTATGATGCACAGAGCCGATGTTCAAAACAGTTAAGTCTTAATACTTACAAATGCACATTTTCACATCTTCAAAATCAGACTTCTCCTGTGGATTTTCATACTCTATGCTTTGTATTGTGTAACTAGTTAGGTAAGTGGCTTGAATCTGACAGTGGTAAACTTGTGTGTGTGTGTGTGTGTGTGTGTGTGTGTGTGTGTGTGTGTGTGTGTGTGTGTGTGTGTGTATGTGTGTGCGTGTGTGTGTGTGTGTTTCTGTGTGTGGTTATAGTGTCAAGTAAGTAAAGTTTCAACAGCAAATATGCTGTGTCTGCTCCCATTTTGGTGAAAACTTTAACTTTGGACACAAGTCCCTCTGTACTTTATCCCACTTTTAACACTAACATCTCTGTAACACAATGATGAGGTCATCACATCAAAATCACACTCTCTCACCTTCACAATCAGACTCCTCCTGCAGTGCTTGCAATTGATTGTGCAATTAGTTAGGTAGGTGGTTTAAATCTGAGAGTGATTTACGTGTGTGTGTGTGTGTGTGTGTGTGTGTGTGTGTGTGTGTATGTGTGTGTGTGTATGTGGTTCTAGTGTCAAGTAAGTAAAGCTTCAACTGCAAATATGCTGTGTCCACTTCCACTCAGGAGAAAAACTCTGTATTTAATCATACTTTTAACACAAACATCTTCTCTGCAATGCACTGATGAGGTCATCCTTTCATAAGTGCACTTTCTCACTATAAAAGTTAAACTTCTGCTGTGGTGCTTGCATTTAATACTGTGCTCACTGGGTTCTGTAACTAGATATGCAGGAGGCTGATAGCTAATAATACTGAATTTGCATATGTGTGTGTGTGTGTGTGTGTGTGTGTGTGTGTGTGTGTGTGTGTGTGTGTGTGTGTGTGTGTGTGTGTGTGTGCACATGTGTGTGTGTGTGCGTGTGTGGCTCAAGAGTCAGGTGCACAATAGCTTCATCACCTGGAGTGTTGTATCTACTTTAACTTAAGAGGAATATTTATATCACAGGAAGACTCCCCTTATCTCACTTTTACCACAAACATCTTCTCTGCAACACACTGATGATGTTTTCTTTTCTTAAGATAACTTTCTAATTGTAAAAATCAGATGTCTCCTGTGGTGCTTGCAGTTAATACTATGTTGCCCAGGTTCTGTAACTATATAGGTAGAAGTTCAAATCCATCATTGCTTAAATAGTGTGACTGTGTGTACTGTCATGTACAATTGGCTCCATGATATCATCCTTTATGTAAACTTCGACTTAGATGTATTTTCACTGGCAAAGGGCTGCCATATGTTTCTAGTATCCTCAGGTAATATCCATTTTTGGAAAGACAAGAATTACTTCATGCTTTCAAAAATGAACTACCTCACAGTTATAGTATGACTTATCCTGTTTAGCTGGCTACTGATACTATGCTTTCTAGACTGTGTAACTAAATAGTTAGGTGGTTTGAATCCAGCACTAATTGACTACTCCGAATGTGTGTGTCTATGCCTTGCTGTAAAGATAAGGATTGTAACGCATGGAGGATGTGTAGCTGTGTAGTGTTACTGTGCTTTTCAACCACAATAATTGAGGGGCCAAAATCAGAGAGTCATTAAACCAGATAAAAGTGGGGGCTTGGTGATAATGGAGGCACATGATTATAAACAAAAAATGCTTGACATGCTTTCTTGAACTATCTATAGTAAGTGTCACTAAATTAATTAAAATTAAATATAGCATATAAAAGGGTGAGGGATACATTTAAATATGTATTCATTGAGAAGCAAATCAATATGAATGAATATAATTACTTTAATTCTATGGCACCTGTTATACCTTCAATCTTTGGCATCCCAAAAGTCCACAAAAGTATTGAAAAGCCACCGATAAGACCAACTGTGAATGCCAGAGGTTCAATAACACATCAGTGTGTCAAATTCCTTGATGAAAAATTAAAACACTTAGTTACCCAAGAAAAACATATTTATAAAGTCTCTTGGGATTTGTTAGGGAAAATAAACTAACTTGAATTTAATGAAAATTATTTACACATTACTGTTGACATCAAGGACTTATATAGTGTTATCCATCAAGAGCAAGGTATTGAATGGTTTTCAGAATATTTAACATTGAAGGGTGTAAGTCAGGATAATGTAAACACATTTGAAACTTTGATTGAAATTGTGTTGAAAAATAACTATAAATTATTTGAATACAAGTACTATCACTGATGTACAAGTGTAGCAATGGGTTCCACATGCGGTGGGCTCTTTGTTAACATAGTAATGACAACATGGGAAAATAATTTTGTGTTAAATTCAGAATTTCTGAAATATTGCAGGTTGCATACATGTTTTTTTGGATGATATTTTTATTGTATGGAATGAAGACCTTGAACAATTTAACAAGTTTTTTTATTAATTATACTAATACGACCACCAATTTTTTTTAAGTTTACCTTTGAGGCCAGTATACCCAGTATTGCATATTTAGATATACGCTCTTATCTAAAGATAATGTAAAAGCTCAATTTTCTGTCCAGATTTACCAAAAACCTACCTTCTGAAAGACCTACTTGTACTGCTCAAGCTCACATCCCCCCATCAAAAATGTGCTGTAGTCAGGAGTCAATTTGTAAGGGCATCACGGATAGAGTCAGGGTTTGACAACTTTTTAGATGAATGTGAGACAATAAAGGGCATGTTTCTGGCTAGAGGTTACCCCTGTGGTATGGTAAACCAACTAATGTATGAAGCGAAAAACAAAAGAGAAAGTTTTTTAAGCCAATTTTAAGTCATTGTGAAACACCAAGACAGGAAATTGATGTATCAACAAGTGACTTTATGGGTAATAGTATTACCCCTTCTAGTGAACTTAATATCTCTTCATCTGTACTTCATCCAGCACAAAATATAACCTTTACCACGCCCCTAATTGCAAATTATGTTGCTGACAGTGTGACTATTATGAGCATTATTCTGGGCCATTCTAAGGGAAGAGAGACATATTATTGGGAAAATGGGGGATACACAGCACATTATATACAAAAGGGGTTGTAATTTCAAAAACATAGTGGAACATTTTAACAAAACATCCATGCATATGAGTAACAAAATTCATCATATGTCTAAATGTGGATTTTGTTCCATTTGTCCCCAAATTTTGACGGGTAAACAAGTTAATATAAAGAACTTCACATTTGTTATAAAAGAAGCATTCAACTGTCTGACAGGAGGGGTAGTATACATTCCACTCTGTCAACACTGCCCTGTTTTTTACATAGGCAAAACTAAATGTAAGCTCAAAGAAAGAATTGCTGAACATCTATATGACATTAAGAAAAAAAAAACAAATAATTATTTGGCCAAACACTTAATGGAATGACCAGACCATGTTTTTAAATTTGCAGTCATGGAAAAGGTAACCTCCAGTGAATGTGGTGGCCCCTGTCAACTTAAACTGGAAGAATGTGAGTTACATTGGCAGCTCACACTTAATGCATGTTCTTGGCCAGGGATTAATGACCAATTTTCCATTAGCTGTATTTGAAAACTAAGAGTTTTAGAAATATGACATTGCTACCTTTTTTAGCAGACAGATACTTAGTATCAGTATTTATTTAATGATTAGATTTATACAAAACTATTTACTTATGGGTTCATAAAAGGTAGTTGCAGGTGTATGTATTTTAGGTATACAGGCTTTGTTTTTTGTTTACTTTAACTTTTATTTTACTGAATATGTTACCTAATGCAGGATTTATTCAGGGGCTCGACTGTCACATGATTTTAAAGCTAATCATATGATTTTAAAGAAAGTGTTTGGCTGTCACATGATTTAAAAAGTTTGTCACATGATTTTTTAGTATTTATAAAATGTGATTTGGTTCACTTCATCTGAAGAAGTTTTATTGTAAAATAAAACAAACGTAATAACATTACATTTCAAGTTGTCTGAGCTGGATTTGCTGGAATCTCTGTGGCCTTGCATGTGTGTTTTTACCTTATTTCCATCTGGTAGGGATGCACAAATAAGAAAATATGCAGATGACAACACAGTGAGAGCAGTTGCTGGTAATGTAAATGACCTTACATAGATTCTTTGTGCACCTGCTCAGATATTAACTTAGTATACTTTAACGACCGAAGGAAGGTTGGTATATTGTGTGTGCAAGAGACCAGATGGAAGGGGAGCAAGGCTAGGTGTATCGGAGGTGGGTTCAAATTGCTTTATCATGGTGTGGATGGGAGGAGAAATGGCGTAGGCATTATCCTGAAGGAACAGTATGCTAAGAGTGTTTTGGAGGTCATAAGAGTGTTGGATAGAGTGATGTTTATTAAGCTAGAAATTGATGGTGTAATGATGAATGTTGTTAGTGCATATGCTCCACAAGATGGGTGTGTGATGGATGAGAAAGAAAAATTTTGGAGTGAGTTGGATGAAGTGGTGATGACTGTACCCAAGGGTGAGAGACTGGTGATTGGAGCAGATTTCAATGGGCATGTTGGTGAAGGGAACAGAGGGGATGAGGAAGTGATGGGAAGGTATGGTATTAAGCAAAGGAATGCAAAAGGTCAGATGGTAGTGGATTTTGCGAAAAGGATGGACATGGCTGTGTTGAATACATATTTTAACAAGAGGGAGGAGCAGAGGGTGACATATAAGAGTGGAGGAAGATGCACACAGGTAGATTATACCTTATGTAGAAGGGCCAGTCTGAAGGAGATTGGAGACTGTAAAGTGGTGGCAGGGGAAAGTGTAATTAGGCAGCATAGGATGGTGGTTTGTAGGATGACATTGGTGATCAGGAAGAGGAGGATGAGTGTGAGGGCAGCACCAAGGATCAAATGGTTGAAATTGAAAAATGGTAATTGTGAGGTGATGTTCAGGGAAGAGTTAAGACAGTGGGTGGCAGTGAAGAGTTACCAAAGTTACCAAATGGCTGGGTAACTACAGCAGAGCTAGTAAGAGAGATGGCTAGAAAGGTGCTTGATGTGACATCTGGAAAGAGGAAGGAGGACAAGGAGACCTGGTGATGGAATGAAGAAGTACAGGAGAGTATACAGAGAAAGCGGTTGGCGAAGAAGTGGGATTGTCAGAGAGATGAAGAAAGTAGACAAGAGTATAAGGAGATGAGGTGCATGGCAAAGAGAGAGGTGGCGAAGGCTAAGGATAAGGCATATGGTGAGTTGTATAAAAGGTTGGACACTAAGGAGGGAGAAAAGGACCTGTATCATTTGGCTAGACAGAGGGACTGAGCTAGTAAAGTTGTGCAGCAGGTAAGGGTGATAAAGGATAATGAGGGAAACGTGCTCACAAGCAAGGAGAGTGTGTTGAGCAGATGGAAAGAGTACTTTGAGGGGCTGATGGATGAAGAGAATGAGAGGGAGAGAAGGTTGGATGATGTGCGGATAGTGAATCATGAAGTGCAGTGGATTAGCAAGGAGGAAGTAAGGATAGCTGTGAAGAGGATGAAGAATGGAAAGGTTGTTGGTCCAGATGACATACCTGTGGAAGCATGGAGGTATTTAGGTGAAATGGCAGTAGTGTTTTTAACTAGATTGTTTAATGAAATCTTGGAAAGTGAGAGGATGCCTGAGGAATGGAGAAAAAGTGTTTTGGTACCGATTTTTAAGAATAAGGGTGATGTGCAGAGCTGTAGTAACTACAGAGGGATTAAATTGATCAGTCACACCAAGAAGTTATGGGAAAGAGTATTGGAAGCTAGGTTAAGAAGGGAGGTGATGATTAGTGATCATCAGTATGGTTTTATGCCAGGAAAGAGCACTACAGATGCAATGTTTGCTTTGAGAGTGTTGATGGAGAAGTACAGAGGATGTCAGAAGGAGTTGCATTGTGTCTTTGTGGATTTAGAGAAAGCATATGACAGGGTGCCTAGAGAGAAGTTGTAGTATTGTATGAGGAAGTCTGGAGTGTCAGAGAAGTATCTAAGAGTGGTACAGGATATGTACAAGGGTAGTGTGACAGCGGTGAGGTCTGCGGTAGGAGTGATGGATGCATTTAAGGTGGAGGTGGGATTACATCAAGGTTCAGCTCTGATCCCTTTCTTATTTGTAATGGTGATGGACAGGTTGACAGACGAGATCAGACAGGAGTCCCCATGGATTATAATGTTTGCAGATGACATTGTGATCTGTAGTGAGAGTAGGGAATAGGTGGAGGAGACCCTGGAGAGGTGGAGATATGCTCTAGAGAGAAGAGGAATGAAGGCCAGCAGGACTAAGACAGAATATATGTGTGTGAATGAGAGGGAGGATAGAGGAATAGTGAGGATGCAGGGAGTAGAGGTGGCAAAGGTGGATGAGTTTAAATACTTGGGATCAACAGTTCAGAGTAATGGTGAGTGTAGAAGAGAGGTGAAGAAGAGAGTACAGGCAGGATGGAGTAGGTGGAGAAGAGTGTCAGGAGTGATTTGTGACAGACGAGTACCAGTAATAGTGAAAGGGAAGGTCTACAAGAGGGTAGTGAGACCAGCTATGTTATATGGGTTAGAGACAGTGGCATTGACAAAAAGGCAGGAGTCAGAGCTTGACGTGGCAGAGTTGAAGATGTTAAGATTTGCACTGGGTGTGATGAGGATGGACAGGATTAGAAATAAGTATATTAGTGGGTCAACCCAGGTTGGAAGGTTTCATGACAAAGCCAGAGAGGCAATATTACGTTGGTTTGGGCATGTGCTGATGAGGGATGCAGAGTATATTGGGAAAAAGATGCCAAGGATGAAGCTGCCAGGTAAGAGGAAAAGAGGAAGGCCTAAGATAAGGTTTATGGATGTGGTGAGAGAGGACATGCAGATGGTTGGTGTGACAGAGCAAGATGCAGAGGACAGGAAGAAATGGAAACAGTTGATCTGCTGTGGCAACCCCTGATGGGAGCAGCCGAAAGAAGAAGAAGATACTTTAACTAAAAAAGCGTAAGAGTCTTCATTTTAAAGCCAATAATAATATCTATTCATGCATATTAACCATCTGTGTTGTGTTTATGTATCATGATTGATGACAAAGTCTTCTTTGAAGCTCATTTGATGAGCATGACAAAGTGCTGTCATGGTATTATAAGGGACATTCTGTACATATGCAGCAGAGATGAAAGGATCCTGTTTATATTGTTTAAGACTTTTATTCCACTACATATAGAATATTGTGAGGTGGGGTTGTTAGTATAATATGACAGCTTTAAAAAAAAATAGAAAGAATTAGAAAAAAACATACAAGAAAATAATTGAAATTAAACACCTTCCATGTAAAGTAAGATTGAAGAGTATAAAATTGATTCATTTGGGTACAGCCTTCTCAGAGGCTATGTCATATTTGTGTTTAAGTGTCTAAAAATGAAATGTTTGCAGCAATGTTTGGACTGAGTTTTGTGTGACATGCAAGAAACACCAGGAACAACCTTCTACACAACTCTAGTAAACTTTAAAGAAAGGTTGGATGGTTATTTCAAGGAAAAAATATGGAACAAATAATTTCACTAACTTGTAGAAATCCTCTTTGAGGGTTGAACTACCTGTATGATTACACTGATACACATCATACCCCGGGATTCATGAAGCTTGCGCCAGGCGCAGGCATAGCGTAGGCGGTATAACACCAAATATGGCCGTCGAGCGATTCAGGTACGATCCAATTCCACGTGCACTACCGGCGTATGCCAGAACTGCGCAGCCCCCGGCGTAGGTATGCTAATCACCCCATGTGCAGTGTCACACCATGCAAATGAAGGCATATAGTGATTCATGAAGTGGTGCAGGTGTAGCGTAAGCCCACGGAAATGTAAACCAAAAAACAATGTTTACATTTTCCCAAACAGAACATCGGAGCTATGGAAGAGGGCCAGACCCAGGTATCACAATGTTAACATATGCTAATGGTGAAATACACAGCCAATGGCATAAGAAAAGATGCACAACATGTAAATAACAACATTTAATGTCATGTCCACAGTAACGCACAGCACAATCGCAGGGCATGTGTGCGGAAGCTGTAACATAAAGAAATAATATAAAAATGTCATAAAATCGCAATGTAATAGAAATCAGGTTTACAGCATAATACACAATGGTAGGCATGGAACACCACAACCAAGGTGCAAGGGTTGCTAAGGGCCTGCGATAGTGTTCGGCGCGGTAACTATGAATTAGTAGTCAATGCCATGCAAATGAGGCAGATAATACTGAATCGCAAATGTCCCGCCGGATGAAGGTTGTACCATACGGCGCAGTGGTATAACACCGAGGAGTGGCTCAGAGGAGATACATGACATCAGCAGAGGGGTGTGCCACCGTAGCAGTAAGCACATTGGAGCATTGCAAATCTGGCCTGTCCGTTGCTAAGCAAAGCTGCAGGACAGGGGTGGGGAGGAATCATTTAGCTGAGAGCACACATGGTGCCCAAAAGCGCATGTGTACGAGGATGAAAACGTGCCCGAAACCCAGTAATCGGACGCACGCGCCGCAAACAATAGCAGAAACAGGAAGGTCAGGGGAAGAAAAGAAGGAAATGTGGAAGTAGGGTAATTGGAGTACTAATGAGCAATCAACACCAATCAACCCACGAAGGCCAATCGACGGCAGCTGACAAGTCTGCTTGCAGAAACCTGCAAAACAGGATAGGGGAGGCATTGGAATGCAAAGAAAGGAGGAGAGGTATTGGATTGCAAAGATAGGAGACCTGACACAGCAGAGCAAAGCAAACCGACAGCAGACCGGCAGTAGCACACATAACGCAAGATACGCCAGGTCCAGGAAAGTACAAATGAAAGTAGGCTGCAGGATGCGCGCCAGAAAATGGTAGGTGCAACGTGCAGAAATGTAAAGGGAAGGTCAAGAGGTAATCCACGGCAGGCAAATGTAATTCAACACCAAAGGCACCACAATAGTAGTTCCGGCAGTAAAACACATAAGATAACCTGTAGCTACGATCGTACATACACACCCTATGACATCATCGGTGTTCATAGCACAATAGTATAAAGTGTGAAAGCATCCAACACACACCTGTGTATTCCCAAACACTGCACCATAGGTGTAAACACACGGGGAACTTTTAAAATGTACATGTTGGGAGCTGCCATAGCTGTGATTCATCAGCATGTGTTAGAGACTGACGGTGTTGTGGAGGATGATGCCGACAACCACTGCAGGCCTTGGAGGAGAAGGAGAGTGTTCAGACCAAGGGTAACCTACCAGGGGCTACATGACCTGGAGATAGTAGTGCATTACAGGGTGGACAGGGACATCTTACAGCAAATAGTGGAGCTGTGCCTGCCACGCCTGAAAACCAGAAACAACAGAGGGGAACCCATCCCAGTGGACACGAAGGTATGTGTAAGCCTGCGAATACTGGCCACAGGTACCTTTCAAAGGCCAACTGGAGATATAATGGGTATCTCACAGGCATCAGCATCCAGGGTACTACACTAGTTCCTGGATGCTGTGTTACCACATGCCAATGAGCAGATATACTTCCCCAGAAATCAGGAGGAGTTGGCCAGCAATATGCGCCACTTCCACCATGTGGCACAATACCCGGAGGTACTGGGTGCTATAGACTGCATGCACATACAAATCAAGTCACCACCCGGTGAGCAGGGTAGGCGCTACATAAACCGCAAGGGATTCCACTCCATCAACTGCCAGGTCGTGTGCAATGCCCAGGGCATTATCATGGATGTGTGTGCTGGCAGCCCTGGAAGTTACCATGACTCCCATATCTGGCATGCCTCACAGCTGTATCAGGTATTTGTCAGGGGGGACATCCCACATGGCCATCTCGTGGGTGATGCTGGCTATGCACTGGAGCCATGGATGATGACTCCCATCAGAAATGCACACACAGCCTTGCAAGAACGCCATAATGAGGCACACGCACAAACCAGAATCATCATAGAGCGTGTGTTCGGGATGCTGAAATCACGGTTCCGGTGCTTGGATACATCTGGTGGAGCCTTGCAGTACTCTCCAGGCACGTGTGCCCACATCGTCATAGTATGTGCCATGCTACATAATATGATCCTGCGGAAGCAGCTGCAGCAGGGCCAAAATGGTGAAGGCCCTCATAGCCCACTGCAATTGCCAAGGCTATTACAGGCACAGAAGGATTCAGACCATGAACACACTGTGCCAGCCCCAGTAGGAAGACGGAGGCGTGCCCAATATGCCTTGGCAAAGGGGGAACGTATAGCACATACTCTGACAGTGTAGACCCCTACGGACTGACACCACTCCATCTGCACACACAGTAATATGGATGGCACACAAACATGACCACCTGTAAATTGTAATGTATAGGTGGCCCAATGTGTGACTCCTACATAGGCAGCCCTCAAACATTGTAAACACAACAGCCAGTGGAACACAGAATGCCAACACCTGAACAGTACATGAGCCTTACAGCATATGGTGGTGCTGTGTGCCTGTCACGTTCCCCGCCAGATATATATATATATATATATATATATATATATATATATATATATATATATATATATATATATATATATATATATATATATATATATATATATATATATATATATATATATATATATGTACACATATGCATATATATAATACAGATAGAAAGGGCAATAGAGGGATATATGGTGATATAGATGGATTCAGCGATATCTGCAAATATAATAGATAGTTCAACGACATTCATAACACCTTGGAGGTACAAATAAATAGGATACCGCCAACCATGGAATGTGTAACATACCGACATGCGTAACCACGAGGCTGAAAGACCGATAGAACACAGTACCGGAACAGTACATCCGCAAGTAATAGTATGATGATATGAAGGGACAGTTAGTCACCGCTGCCAGTGTTGCGGTCCATGTAGGTACTGTGTTCAACTGTGTCTGTGAGTGCCGTAGTCTGTGTAAGTGTGCGTTGAGGGTGCCGTGTGCGTCTCTGTGTGACTGTACTGTGTGTGTGTGTGTGTCCGCAATATGTGTTTGTTAGTGCCAAGTCAGAGGCAGATCAGTACGGTAGGTGTGGGTATAGCTAGCCGTAGGCATACGGCTACTACCTGTCCCACA
>NC_056725.1:426954280-427009280 GCF_019279795.1 Protopterus annectens
CAAGTGGATAAATGGTATTCGCAATGCATAACATTATGACTGTGTCTTACTGTGCAGGGGCCGCATGCGGTATGTGTATATACAGTGTGAGTTGTATATGGTATAATACCAACAGCAGGGGATACACATCTGGTCTGGGCCATATAGTCTACATGTAGTCGATGAACAGGTGCTGCATGTTCCCACCTGTTGTGGGAGTGGTAACATGTTGTTCCACTGCAATTCAGTGACTACATGCTGGGAACCTTTCAGCTAGTGTGTTGTAGCTACAGTAATGCTCACGCACAATGTTTGGCTGGATGCAGTCCTGCGCTCCACTACTGGGTCTATTACCACTGTCAGAGCACAGATAGGTATGTTTTGCAAGTGTGAGAGAACAGATCCTTTTGGCAACTACTACAATACACCAGATGCTGCATATTCCCCCAGTAAACACAGGGGATGTCACCACACTATCAGTACAGCCAAACAGGGCTACTTGTCCAGTAATTCCAATAGTGCGCTCCGCTACTGGGTCTATTACCACTGTCAGAGCACAGATAGGTATGTTTTAGAAACCCACAACTGCCACGTGTGGTTGTGTCACACAATATGACCATGTGTGGGTTGTTGTTCATAACAATGCATGCCATTGCCTAAACCAGCAATGGCAATGCACACATGGTGTATGTGTGTGACACATACACATATATACCTGAGACCTTCAATAGTTACTATGTCTGACACGTGCCTCAAGTGGATAAATGGTATTCGCAATGCATAACATTATGACTGTGTCTTACTGTGCAGGGGCCGCATGCGGTATGTGTATATACAGTGTGAGTTGTATATGGTATAATACCAACAGCAGGGGATACACATCTGGTCTGGGCCATATAGTCTACATGTAGTCGATGAACAGGTGCTGCATGTTCCCACCTGTTGTGGGAGTGGTAACATGTTGTTCCACTGCAATTCAGTGACTACATGCTGGGAACCTTTCAGCTAGTGTGTTGTAGCTACAGTAATGCTCACGCACAATGTTTGGCTGGATGCAGTCCAGCCATATAAAGACATGTCTAGAGACTGTCATATTGCTAGTGTTGTTAGGGAGGACAGGTGGGTTTCCTGTGTATGGGAGGGTTGTGTGTGCCAGGCTATGAACCAGAAGGCAGTCCAACACACTGTTAGCTGCTCATGGATAGGCCCTGATGCTTTGTGCTGTGCCAACAACCTGGAGGTGTGTGTATCTGTTGTGCCTTGAGATACCACCCCCCTGTCCATGTGTGTTACACGTGTAGGGGACAACAGGCATGGTATGAGGTATAACCTGGCAGTGATGGGTTGCACCTGTGAGCCATGAATCAGGAATCTGGTACTGCACAGATAATGCAGTTCACCATGCTGAGGACAGTGTCCAGTGCATGCATCTTGCGGTGTATACTGCTGGTGTTGTGTAGCATCACTGTTAGTGTCCTATCCTGTGTGATACCCACGGAGGTGGCTATGTAATCCGTGTCCTGAAGCACAAGGCACTATGTGTGTATCAAGGGGCTTCGCCAATATACAATGGCCCATGGGTGTCATGTGCAAGCTGCCCCTTGCAAATCATTGTGGCTTCCCTAGCATGTAAGCACACGTTGACAGCCATCGGATACCCTATGAATGACATTGGAGATTGAGCAGAATGTAGACATAGAACACCCTTCCTACATATTGTGGTAGCATACCTGGTGAGGGTATGATGGCAACCAAGATCAGGCTCATACTGGCCCATGCCACATGCTGAGAGATCCCTTCTATGTTCCCTATCATGTAGTCCAGGGAGGTATGTCTCGGGTCATCCATAGTGGCATGGACAATGACTGAGCCATATGTGTCCATGCCTCTGACTGACCTGTATGCATGTGTTTTGTGGTGGACCATAGTGCCCCACGGGCATATCACTGTGACCTTCACCATTTACAGCCTGTTGAGCGGGACCCCACTGCAGCGGACAAGAGAGGTACCTGACACATCTGTAGCAGGTGTGTTGTGTTTTCCTACAGGCTGTGAGTGTGTGGCACACAGGATGTGTGTGCCATGTGTGGCATGTGCTCTGTTCCGACGTAATGTATGCCTGTGTGCCAGCTGCAGAGGTGTGTGATGCTCAGGCAGGATGCTATTCTGAGTCTCCAAGTATGCCCCAGTGTGTTCGGATTGCTGTCAGTGCGGGTCTATGTCAGACTGGTATTGTAGTCACTGTAGTATGTCATGCCACCTGACAGGGTATGGCAGTACTGGGTTCAGAGTGCTCAGTCCCCAGATTGGCTATGTGGTGGCATCTCACACATGTGTTGTACATTCCTGGCCAGGGGAGAGGGTTGACTGCATACATGTGGCAGCTGTGACATTGCCACATGACTCACATAAACCACAACTGGATCATAGAGGTGATTCTCAGGTTACCTTTGCACATGCTACCATAGTAGTGTGATTGCCATGATGATTACCAACACATAGGGCCAATGGAGAACAACATACTGAAGGTGAGTATGTGTGGGTGTACTGCTACTGATTTCATAGCACTGACATATATGACTGCACACGTGGGTAAATGCCAGGTAAGTCATGTGCAATGTGTCACAGGCAATGTACATGTGAACAGGACAGACAGTGACGTTCTGTCATGTGGAAAATTGATATACGTATAGTACGCTATGCAGATGTCACTAGGAATCCACAGAAGCTCTGTAACTCTGCATTGCAGGTGGAAGCAGTGTTCCAGGGAACCCCAAGCAAACATGCATGCAAGCAAAGCTACAGTAAGCAGTGCCGGAAGTAGTCCATTGTACAACAAAGAAGGGGTAACATTTACAGTAGGTAACAGTGCAAATATGCAGGCACTATCAACATATACCCAGGAATGCACAGCTCAGATGTCCATGGTAGAACTGATATTATGTCATAGTTAATTGTGATTTGTATTACATTGGTACTGCACACATATCAACATGCGCAAACATCCATATTGCATAGTCGTTGTGGGCAACATGCCACCATTACTGTACATGTCCATCATTGTGTATCACTACTTGCATTAGCTTCTCCCCTGTGCTATCTATGTATGTGGCTATCTGTTGACATCCTTACCACTGGTATGCAATAATGTGCAGCTGTTACACTATGGTACTTACTATGGGTGTAGATAACAATTCAGGACAGTCATACAGTTACTGCATCAGGCATGCTGGGATATACACACAGTCATATCAGCACACTGTACTGTTACCAACATGATACTAGTAATACACTTCTATGTAGTCACCCTGTGCATCAGCAACGTGTTTACCTGTTCCTGCACTGATGTTGGAGATTGCAGGAGGTGGCACAGTTTCATCATATGCACAGGGTGTGAATTAGGTATGCCTGAGTCTGCCACTGATACCACCAATTGACATGTGTGTGTATGTGTGTTGGTGAGGGACAGCAGTACAGGGTGGGGCACTGTTGGTGCAGTGTGTACATGTATGTGGTAGCCCTAGGTGTTAACATTTTGCATGTGTGTATGCATGCACACAGTTACACCTCATGGCTGCCATATACTGGAGTTTGTGGACAGCCACAGACTGCACCTGGCAGGTCATACAGATCAGTGTCTGTGGGCATGGACATGGTACCTGTGCCTGGCAGTGGTGCTACGGACCGTATCTGGTACTAAGCCAGACTGGGTACTGTCATCAGAAGCGGGAGTGTGTTGACTGGACACAGGTCCCTGTTGGGACTGTCCAGAGCCACGTGCACGTGGTCTCCTGGGGTGGTCCGATGACAGCACAGACCCAGCATTGCTGGGGCTGCTGCTGGCACTATGGGGGTGTCCGCGGGCCTGTTGTCGTCCGTGCCGACTGCCAGCTGCTGCTGTTGCTGGCATATGGCCAAATCGACGCCGCAACCGTCCACCATTGCCCTGACTCATGGACATGTGGTTGTGGAACTGCTGTAATATGTCCCCACAACGTCTGTCTATGACATCCGTGAAATTATGGACAGCATCCGCGATGTCACGCATACTGTCAGTCATGGCTGTGCGACATGCTCTCAGCTCCCTCAGAACCTGTCTGGTGTACCTTTCCATATGCGACTGTGCCTGCATGACAACCCGAAACATAGCTGAGGTTGACAGACCTCTTTGGGCACGTCTGCCAGAGGCAGTATGCCCACGGATGCTCCCACGAGAACCCATGGGCAACTGTCTGTGTGGTACCATCGCAGGATCCTGCCCATGGCTGCTGTGTGGGGAAGCATGTGCCAGAGATACCACATTACCCTGGTCAATGCCCACTGTATCCTGTCCATCACCTAGGGACAATGGTGACATAGGATGTACTGGCAGGATGACTGTGCGCAATGATGGGGTTGACAGCTGTGTACTGTCAATTGGCTGACCAGTGACGGACCCTGACACACCTTCCTGTGCCATTACACAGATATCATCATTATCAGTACCTGTGGCACCAGATTCAGGTTCCCTGCTGCAGGACACCAGAGCAGCACCAGAACCTGTGGGAGGAAGACAGGAAACACAGTTTACAATGTCTACACAATGTTACCAGTGTTGCACTAATGCACACATGCACACGTGGACACATGCACACATGCACACATACACACATGCACACGTGGACACAGGCACACATGCACACATGCACACGTGGACACAGGCACACATGCACACATGCACATGTGGACATGTGCACACGTGGACATGTGTACACATGGACACATGCACACATGCACACGTGGACACAGGCACACATGCACACATGCACTTGTGGACACAGGCACACATGCACACATGCACATGTGGACACAGGCACACATGCACACCCCGGAGTATGCACACAGAGCACTACTGAGTTACACTATTATTACTAGCACTATCAGGACTATTATAGGTATTGTTAAAACACACTCACCAGCATGGATGGGCTGCCTTGCTGTAACACCGGAGGGACCTGCAGAAATGAGGGGATTAATGTCAGTGGGCACAACTGTGCCATTGATACTGCATATGATACAGTACAGTAGTGCACCAGTTGCCTTTCACATGTCAGCTGCTGATATTGGCAATATTACACCTGCACAATTACATACTATGTTGACAGCTACATACCACGGACACACCTTACACATGCATAAACTAACAGTGTACAAAACAGTCAGGCGTACATATGGCATATTACCTGCATGCTCCATGTCGTGTTGCTGTGTGGATCCAGCCTCCATCATAATGCAGGTGTGTTGCTGTTGATGTTCCTGGGCTGGAGCAACAACACTTAGGAGTAGCCCCTCCAGTCTGGTGAGGGGGGATGTGTGGCCACCCCACCTCCTGTGGCGATCTGTTGCCTGTGGATATCCGACGCACGCTGACGGACATTTCTGATTAAATCACTGCAGTGATGTCGTACCTGCTCATATGTCCTATTATGCGTGCCAATGTAATTTACCCTACGGACAAGGTCTTGCCACAGTGCAGCCCTCTCCTGCTGATTCTGGCTGGTGCAGGAAAACAGTATGTCATACTCCCGCACCAGGCTCTGGTGTATCTCTTCATCTTCTGCAGCAGAGTAGGCAGGATTTCGCTGACGTGCCATGTCCCTGGAAGAGAACACAAACAGGATATCAGCAGACTATGTCAGCAATATATGGCACACATACTATACATGATACTCAACTGTAGTGATATACTACTACTCCCATATGTAGCACGTGTGTGTCTCTTGGTGGATACACAAGTACATGGCCAGATATCAGTGCTCAGCCAACACCTGTGCAACAATACCTGCCACATTCCATACAACATAGTAGCAAGCCCCATCGGTCAGCACACTGAGACAGGTCAAATGCACAACCTCACTCTGGGGGTTCATACCAAGGTACTGTATGTGGAACGCCATCCACTAGTGTGATCGGGACACAAATTACTCGGCCTGGATATACATATCCCACCACCACCAGCACAGTAGACTACTTTGATATATATGTGATTAGACAGATATTCACTTGTTAGGACTGACATGGTTTCCATGCAGCCCACTGGGCCAGTGGAAGCCACAACCCACACTGCTGACCCCTTTGCGAATGCTTCCCATGGACATCCCAAAGAATGCATGGAACATGCACACACATTTCTAACCCAGACCCTATGCACAAAGGTTAGGCATCCTGTCTGGTGGACCCCAGCCAAAGGCAGATTGTATAACGATAGAAGGAGGCTACTGCAGGACAGAGCAGAATCACATAAAGGGAAGGCATCTGTGGTCAGCACTGGTAATAAGCTATGGCCTCTCATAACAACATCCATGGCCTACTCTGAGAGGGAAATGGCTACGAACACTATAGATAACCACAAGGCCATCTTCAGTTATGTTAGACATATGGACCAAACGCCTCATATATGCTCTGAGTTACTACACACCTACTTAACATTCACCGAACACACAGATATTGGCAAAATTCTGGCAGACAGGTTCAGTGCACGTATCCCCCTCCTTCTCCCCCACACTTAGAAATACTTATCACAGCTGAATGTAACCTCCCTATCATCTCAGATGTCCAGGTGAGGGCCGCCCTCAGCAAAGCAGAACACACAGCATCAATGTGACCTGATGGTATCCCTGGATGTGTGCTACGTGAACTCCAAGAGGAGATACAACCGCATATAAGACTGATATTTAACCTTGGCCGTACTATGGGATATGTACCTGAACACTGGCATACAGCAACAGTGGTCCCACTCCACTAAGGAGGCACCTCTACTGACCCTGGGAACTACCGCCCCAAAAGCTTAACCAGCCTGGTCTGCAAAGCTATGGAATGATTCATTATGGGACACATATACAGCAATATTGGGTACCTGCAGACACTTGATCCCACCCAGTTTGCCTTTGTGATGGGCTGATCCTGCCTTTTGAACCTGGTTGACCTTTCAAAACAGTCACTACAGCCATTGATGAGGGCAACACAGTCCATACAGCCTACCTGGACTTGCCTAAGGCCTTCAACACAGTACTCCACTCAGGCATCATAGACAAGCTCATTAGCTTACATGTTACTCCATATGTCACATGATGGGTTGCACACTGGTTGAAATACAGAATCCATAATATCGATATTGCGGGAGCCATGTCAGACTCAAAGCCAGTCACATGTGGTATCCCACAGGGCTCTGTCCTAGGACCCCTCTTGTTTGGCATTTACTTCTCAGATGTGAAACCAAACATGTGCAGGTTGTGGATGACAATGTTCCCAGATGACTGCGAACTAAGTGCCATAGTCGTTACACCAGCTGACACACACATCCTACAGACAGGCCTCACTGAAACGGACAACTGGTGCCAGGATCATGGCCTAACACTGAATGACATGTAATGTATAGTCACCCCCTTTGGGTGAAACTACGTGCACACAACTTATCACATGGACATACCTATAGATACAGACCAATGACACATATGGAGGGTTCACAGTATGTAGACTATTAACTTGTTACTTTACATTACCTGTGTTTGTCGCAGCTGGTTGCGTTACCGTTACTATAGCTTCCTGCTGCTGCTAGCCCAGCTTGCTACTGACACTGATGACAGCTTCAACTTAGTTTGTGTAATGTGTTCTTTTTGTTTGTGTTCTTATTTTCTTTTTTCTTTTTCTTTTTTCTTTCTCTCTCTCTCTCTCTCTCTGTCTGCCTCCAGACGGTGCAATGAAAGTATTGCATGTGTGGAGTGGGAGTACAGGATGCTTTTGTAGGTATCTGCATAAGTCCATGTGATGGCCTCTGCACCAATTGTAAGCCAGCATTTGCTAATTGCATGCAGCCAGTTGTGTACTGATTGCAGTTCTCACTGTGATTTCAGGACAGTGCTATAAAAGGGTATGTGAGATAGGTGTTGCCCTTTCAGATTCTAAGGGTGGGGACCATGCTGGTATGCTGTGGACACTGTTCTGTGAGTGTAAAGGTTAGTATCTCTCTCATGATTCAGGCTGTGTTGTAGATTCACATTTCTCCATTCATCTCTCCTGTTTCCTGTACAAAGTGTGTATGCACACTGACACCTACAACTTGATATATATATATATATATATATATATATATATATATATATATATATATGTAAATATACATACATTTATATATGTATATTAACTGACATTATTACCTACTAGCTACCAACTAGCATGGCTGTTTCTGTTCACACACTACTATTATAGAAATCCACTAGATTTGACAGTAAGTATACATGACATGCTTTGTGTACTACACATCTTATATTCCCTTTACATTCATTCCTACTATTACATGATATATTTATTTTAGCACAATGTTCTTGTATAACAGTCATGGCTTAGTGGTAAGTCATGCAGACTACTATTTCCAAGGTCCTGCGTTCAGGACTGATAGTGGGATTTTATTTTGCTTTTGAACTGACTACAGGATCTGTCAATCAGAGTGACTAAGGCACTTTTAAGCAGTTGTAACCGGGTTGGTGCTGGTTTGTGCAGAGCTCCTGCATGCGCACTGGCGTTCAGCTCCAACCGCTTACAACCACTTAACAGTGCTTACTCTGGTGCACACCCGTGCTATTTTCTTTGAAAGAAATGAAAATGGGGAGACAGGAAAGTGGTGAAAAAGGGGTCACAAAGAGGGTAAGACAGTAGGGAAACAAGCTTGGGTTTTGCAGGAGGTATGTAGGTAAGGCCCATAGCTGCCCATTTCTTCATCAACAACAGCTGTGCATATGTTTGTAATTTGGTGTGACATTTGAAACCTTCCACCCCTGAGAGAGGTGTCAGGACAACAATAATACTTGTTGTACAGCCAATTGTAATTGATAGTTTCCATGTCCAGCAGACATGTGTGCGGAATGGGCAGCTATGTATGGGGCATAATTTTTTTGTGGGTACAGAGTGCCCTTTTTTTTTTTTTTTTCAGGTGAGAGTGGTATGTCAGGTAAAGGAAGTCGGTATAGCTGGGGAGGTAGGTTGGGTAGGTCAACAGACAAGACAAACAAGACGCATACAGGGGCGGTGTATGACATGTGGGGGGGGGTTACACAATTGACGGGGACGGATGTTTGGATATCCGGAGCCCATGAGCCCACAGATGGCAACAGTGGAACTGATATCCCCACCCATGGGCAGTTGCCACTGTTCCTTCACTGCCCAGGAGGGGGCTGTGCTGGGGGCTGTGTAGGCCGGGCAACAGGCATGCCCGTAAGTTGTGCCACCTGTGCCTCAAGCTGGTGTAGGGGCCCAAGAACAGAGTCCCGGATCTCCCTACGCACCACAGTCCAGACGCTACGGAGGGTGAGTGGTGGTTCTCCTCCAGCCACACTTGCAGAGGGGAGACGGGCCCCATCCCCTGCAGTGCTCCCACCCACAGGTGGCACAGGGCCACCGGAGGAGGGTCCAGACTGGGCACTAGTGCCAGGTGCACTCGCCAGCTGAGGTGGGAGAGGTGGGTCCACTGGAACCTGCCTTCCCTGTCGTCCTATGTTTTGCATTATGTCATGACAGTTTGGGTTAGTAACATACAATACCATTCGCAATTAGTTGTAATAGCATACATTAGTATTCCCATTAACCAAACACCCAGATATTCACACCATTGAACAGCGAGCATAACACATGCATAATTTGAACAGCAATACACAGTCCAAAACATGCAGGGTTGATTGATGGCAACAGGCCATCAGGTTTGGATGTATGAACAGGGCAGATGCATCAACATACATGCAAATATTTATGACCCAACAGGACAAATGTCCAGGGGTGTTAATTGTGATTGCACATACCAATTTCACGTGGAATGGATTATATGTGGTTATAGGGTGGGGTGAAGAAAATATTATTAACACCGAATACCAATACATATGCTGTACATTTCTAATAGCTGCAGATATATACACACTACTGTTCTAACTACAGTTTCCTATATGATAACTACTTCAGGTTGGTGATAGGACTGTTACTGCTACATCAATATACATTTTATTGTTATTCATACACGTTCATATCTGGCTTTGTTCAGCTACATCATCCTGCTACATTTGCTTTATATAGCTATAGACAACTGTGGATGTTTGGTATTTCAGACAATCATACTATCTGCATATTGCAGACTGAGAGCAACATATCCAGATTTTGGGATACACATTCCAGCTGCAGCAACACTTTGAACACATTTCGCAGTTTGGTTCTGCTTGTCACATTCATTTCATTCTGTACTGACTGCAGTATACTTTATTCAGGGGTTATTACTACTTTATTGGTGGGTTCATAACTCTTTCTCACACTCTCTCACTTGTTTTCATTTTACTATTCAGGATGGTACTTACTTCTAGGCTTTATTGACATGTTTTACCTGTAGTTATTACAATCCTTTCCAGCAGTCTCACTTCTGTCATGTTTCAGTATTTCAACAGGGATATATTTCACACATGTGATTTGCTCATCTTCTGCAGCTGTACTTTTCAGCCTGCTGCAGGTTGTGTACTATTATATTACAGGTGGGGCATCTTTATTTCAGACATTTTCATTTTTCTGTTTGGATTACAGACTGCAACACACTTTTGTAATCAAGCAATACTTGCAAACACTCTTGCACTGTTACTTGCACATTTTATTACTTAGTGACTACACTGCACTCTTTTGCTAACTGTCATACTTTTATATTTCTTTACAGTTACTGGGAGAGGATTACTGACCTGCCTGGTGGCGCAACCGCACCAGCCTATCACCATAGGCTCTGTGGTTCACAGAACGGACACCAGCAGCTGTAATATAAATGAAGTAATATTGAAATACACATCTCCATAATATCAGCTAGTTTAATTTCTTACATACATAATTAAATGTAACTTAGTAGTGGGGCATTGGGCATTTGCCGGGCCTCCTGGATCCAAAGGTTCAATTGGTCCTGCTTACGTCTCTTCAGGTCCACATGGTGGTGACGGACCTGCTCACCAGTCCTTGGAATCCCTGTGGCACTGGTGAGATCATGAGCCAACCGGTCCCACGCCTCAGACCTATATGCTCCCCACAGGACCTGGCCCTGCATGAGTTGGGCCTCATGATTGTGGACTAAGAGCCAGACCATATATCTGGACTCCTCAATGCCCCACCTCTGTGCTCGAAAGCAACTACCCTCACCTACTCCTGACGTTCTGGCTGCAAGTTAGTTCTACAATCGTTTATGCTGTGTATTCCCGCCTATGGGACTTATATATGCCGTTTTTCCTGCACTTATCTGTGATTGGCCATTTTGGAATTGTATCAACTTCACAAAACCTGCTTTGTCATGCTCCACTTTCTATTCATTCCTACATATTTGCTATTACTGCATTTCTAATTACAGCTGTCATGGCTTAGTGGTTCAGTACCTTGACTATGGTGCTTGGTATCCTGGGTTCGAATCTGGCCACTGCTTTTTATATTTTATGACTGTCTAGACAGGGTAGGGGATGTGTCTGTGTAAAGGCAGTTTTGTTACAGCTTGCTCAACGTTGCCCGGCGGTTAGCTTGTTGGCGCGGTGCGCAGCTCCGCGCAAACGGGTTACGCTGGTTTACGCCTCATTTGGCTGTCAGCATGCATATTACACTCAGCTCAGCTAGGGGCACACAGTTTCAGCGTGTTCAAACTCTGCTCAACCCCTGCCACTCATTTTGCACCTGTTAAACCACTACTCACCTTCGGGCACTCATTTTACATCTGTTAAACCACTGATCACCCACGGGCAGATGCACTCACCTTGTTAAACTGTAGCTCAGCTCTAGGCACATCTGGCATTTTTTATTATTTTGTTATCTCAAATTTCTTCAAAATAAATGGCCTATGTCATTACATTTTACATAAAATATAATTTTATATGTGTACATATATGCCAGGGACTTGTTTCATGCTTATTTCACTAAAAATGAAAATTGATGTTGTGGGGACTCGAACCATGACTGCGTGCTCTTCAACCGACGTCCCTACCGCTACGCTATTGCTTTTTGACTTACTTTGCATAGTTAGTTCTTATATGCTTTTCCACTGACTGCTAACTGTGGCTAAGCGCCGGGCACGCCCGCGCAAACGAGCACACTCACGGGCAAACATCTTTACAATTTAAAAAAAATATATAACATGTTCATTTATATATTTTATGTTCATAGTCTGTGGGGGCATGTGTTGTGTTGTGTTTATTCACATTTCCATGGACTCTGTCGTGGGTGTTTACTTTGGGCACTTTTACTCTTCTGGGGGCATGTCCGCTTGCAGGCCTCGGCCTACGGACACGCCCCCTACTGTCTTCCCCGGACCGTGTTAGCCTTAGGTGTGATTCAGCATGCCCTCATGCATATGCATGACATGCTGATGTTACACCATTTGACTGCAGTCTCCGTGTAAGCCTTGTATCTCTTACACGGAGGCTTTGTGAATCCTGCCCAGAATTTTTTTGCAGGTAGCAATACCCCCTGCACTCCCATACCCTAACCAAGATAGCAGAACAGCAGGGTAAGGGAAGGACAAATCTCCAGACCCCACTGCAACACAGTCTTGTAAAGAAATCAAAAGGCTGAAAAACAAGCTTGTAAGATAGTTTATATATGTAACTAAAGAGTAATGGTGTTTCTGTTTTATTGATTAGTGTAATGCTCAGCTGTTACATATTTATGTAATGATTCCAGCTTGTATTAATAATGGGCTGGATTCATTAACAGCAACACAAAGTGTAGCTATAATGTTGGTGGAACATTGCCAACAAAACAGTGTGACACTTGGTATTCATTAAGCAGCTGTCCATGACGTCTAAAGCCACCAAACAAAGGGAAATGGCAGAATACGCTAATGAAATTAATGATTCCAGCTTGTATTAATAACGGGCTGGATTCATTAACAGCAACACAAAGTGTAGCTATAATGTTGGTGGCACATTGCCAACAAAACAGTGTGACACTTGGTATTCATTAAGCAGCTGTCCATGATGTCTAAAGCCACCAAACAAAGGGAAATGGCAGAATACGCTAATGAAATTAATGATTCCAGCTTGTATTAATAACAGGCTGGATTCATTAACAGCAACACAAAGTGTAGCTATAATGTTGGTGGCACATTGCCAACAAAACAGTGTGACACTTGGTATTCATTAAGCAGCTGTCCATGATGTCTAAAGCCACCAAACAAAGGGAAATGGCAGAATAAGCTAATGAAAGCACAAAGAGGCTAAGTACATGGTAATGAACCAATTCAGCATGGTGGAGCTATTCAGGAAGCTATAAAGCAATCATGTACACTCAGTGTAGGCTTTTGCCCTGTATACCAAAACCCTTTGGAATGCAGGCATGATTATACTTAGACAAAACACATGTTAGGCACTGCTGCTGCCATTATTATGCTGTATGTGCAACAAGCTTTAAATCAGTGCTGCTGCTGCTAGATCTTGGGAAAGAAGAAGTAGTGTGTTTATACCCCATTTGACTTATCATGGACTGAATGACACAAAAATTACTGAGAGAGACAGGTTGGACAGGGAAACACTGGTGGAAATATGGCCCGACCTCATGACCCAGGGGAAACTGTGGAGAACCTATCCCATTGGAAACAAAGGTATGTTTAGCATGATGTATACTAGCTACTGGTATATTTCAGAGACCCACAGGGGATATATTGGGGTGTCACAGGCAGCAGCCTCAAGAATATTATATCAGCTTTAAATGCAATCCTACTACATGCAAAGGATCACATTTTTCCCACGTACCCCACAGGAGAGAGCTAGAACTACGTAAGAAGTCTATGCAGTAACACACTTCTCTGAAGTGCTGGGGCCCATATATTGCACACACATAGAAATAAAATCCCCACCTGAGGAAGAGGGAAGGAGGCATATCAATAAAAAAGGTTTCTACTATATTAACTGTCAGGTTGTCTGTATTGCCTAAGGAATTATCTACATTGACTGTGCTGGTAACCTAGGCAGTTTCCATGACTCACACATAGGGCACACCTGCAACCTTTACACCAGGTTTGAGAGCAGTGACATTCCTCAAGGGCATCTAGTGGGGATGCTTCCTGACACCCAAGAAGAACCCAGACAACTGAACCGAGCAAGGATACGACAAGGCTCACTCTCAAATTAGGGATATCATAGAACATGTGGTTGGATTCTGTAAATCAAGGTTCTGGTGTCTAGACACATCAGGAGGTGCACTGCAGTATGACCTAGGCACATCTATCTAAATACTTACAGCTTCAACAAGGACAGCAAGGGATAGGACCACAGTTTCAAGGATCACAGGCAGGACTAGCAGCAGCAGTTACAGATGAGGAGTGTGAGGGAAACCCACCAGTAAATGGTGCTGGCAGATGGAGGTATGCACAGTATGCCCTGGCTCTGGCTAAAAGGCAAAGAATAACCCACACACTCACTACCTAGGTCAAAGCCTAAGATCCCATGCACATACAAATAGCAAAACTGATGCCTGCCAGACTCCACAACCTCTACTTAGCCATGCAATGGCTGTTTTCTTATAGCATCAGACAGGGCCAACTCCCAAGGACACAATTTGTGCCAGCAGTAATAACAAGGTAAGAGTGGAACCTGTAAAGAAAAAAAGGTTATATAGCTGATTACTGTCATATGGAAATATGTATATGGCCTGAAGCAGAGCATTTGTCTGAGGTGTACAGCTATGTCATTGATATCTCCACTGTCAGATCTTTGCAATATACATTTATGTATTAGAAAAAATAGTATGCATCAAGCATTTCAATTATCCATCATCTATAAAACATGGAACAGGTCAATGATACCCTCATTTGCACAACCATAGCAAGAAGCAAGACAGAATTGCATATTCTTCCTCTGCTATAATGACAATACTAAATTAAATACAATGCGGTTCAACAATTAGGGAAGTAAGCATGCACAAATGAGCAGGAACAAGAAACCAACATCCTTACTTCTACAATACATATTGATAAGTGCAAGCATGTGTGCATCGGACATAATTGCACAGGGTGGGGGTAGGGGGTAGGAGGGCAAGGCTGAAGTGAATGAAGTGAGTGTGTCAAATAAGAAGCACATGTATCTATCAGAGTATACAGTGTTCAGGGCCAGTAACAACAGATGTACAGCACTCAGCAGTACTGTTTAGATAGTTTGCATGTGTGTGAAGTGGTATGAGCAAGTGGATTTTTTTTCCATGCGTGTGTGTCTGCATGATCACAACCATATACTATGCCAGTACTACTTCCAGGCATCTTGGACAAGTATGAGCTGTGCATGATAGATTAGTCATTTCAGCATTGTGATCCCCAATCATGAAAACCACCTCTGCAAGGAGTTACACTGATACTTTCATAGCCCTGGCTAAAAGTCAGGGTGCTACCTAAATGTGAGTGATGTCTACTGAATGAGGTCTCCTTAGGACTACGTCCAGGACCAGGACCTCGTGGCCTACCATGTCTGGGTGTGGACACCACAATCACTGATGGAGCAGTGGATGTAGTGTCACTATGGGTGTGGGATTTTGCTTGGCCATCTGCTAATACCAGAAAATGTAGTGGCTCTCTGGCCATATGGATGCCTACCCTCCCCAACAGACATTCCATCATAGACACTGCTCAATCCAGTGTGTCATTTTTCCTGTCCAAAGAGTTGCCACACTATTCAGGGAGTCAGTCATGTTAGAATGCATGACGTTTTAGTAGTATTGCTTCTGAGGCCCTGATGGAACATGCCTGTGCCTCCACTATGGCTCTACACCTACGTCTGGTACCAGTCTCAGGAGGATAGACAGAAGGCCACCTTCAGGTTTCCCTACCAAGCCTACTATGTGGCAACACACCCTCATGATGGCTATGGAGAGAAGCAACCAGCTCTGCAAATGGGGTAACCACACTGCTATGATCAATTGTCACCCTTAACCTGTCCTATATCACACGTTTCCTTATCATGGGTATGCATAGGCATTCTGACCATGTATGAAATATGGACAGGAGGTATGAGAACCACAACCTCAGTGTCAGACTGACTTTACACTCCCAGACTGTGATCCTTCATCACAACCATCATCAGATGCTACCAATTCTCTGAGATCAGATGGTAGGAATTCCATAGCTCCACTCTCAGGATCACCTGTGATAACTAGCAATAAATACAAGAAGCAAAAAAAATGGAGACTAAATTTGATTACATATTTTCCTTATACAAAATGTATGTTAAAATCTAACAGATATTAAAAGAACACAGATATTATACTCATATAGACCTGAATCTACCTTATAGACAGTAATAATAATGACCAAATGTGTGCTTACCATGTGCAGATGGGTTGGCAACCTGCAACCCAGATGTGCCTGTATGACAGAAAAAAGAAAGGAAAGAAGGCTGATAAGTATCACACTGCAAATGAAACAGAAGAAAGAAAACAATCCCCAAGTGCATAAGTGCAGATTAAAAATATCCCCATGCATAATTGTAGTGAACAGTTGTATTCCCCCAAAAAATCACCCTCATCTTGTTCTCCATGATTATGTCATTTGACTCAGTTATTGTTGGCTCTATATATAAAAGATGTATAATATATATGCATATAAAGATATAGCAATTGCACTTGCATTTTGGATACCTGTAAGGTCTGCTTGTGACACTGGGTTTGTTGTCCACATCTGCACTAACATCAAGGATTCTATGGCAGCTCTCTACAGAACTACCTGGATCTCTGACAGCGGACAGGAACTCTTCTGTTTCAGTTAGTGGTATTTCAGTATCAGGAACACCTCCCATAGCCATCTGTCTCCAGGCAATTGCAGCTGTCCTACTGCAGACTGACATTATCATATCATTTGCCCAGTGTTCTATCTGGCAGTAAGTTCTCCCATGCCCTCCGACAGCATTATTGTTGTCAACCACCTGCTGCCATATCATGTCTCAGGTAGATTGGTCACCCCTCCTCTCCCTAACTGAAAAGGCCTATGGCGATACAAGGCCTGGATAATAACCCCATTTTTAGTATCACAGTATGGTGGCTTGTGGGGTACATATTTTTTTCTTGGGTGCCATTTCCCTGTATGAGGTGAAACAGAAAACAGACACACATAATTACATTTATAATACACATCCAGGATGGCCATGATTATGTGTGACTTCAAACATCCATTATGCACACAACAATTTAAAAGTTAATGCTCCTTATGAGTACACACAAGTTAGGACAGCAGCCCTCTCAAAAAATGTCTAAATCAAATATCAACAACAATCTGTAACATTTCTGTAATGCAGATAACAGGTTTTACTGTGTAATAAATTGCAACATTGACAATAACAATTCAAAATATAGCATTAGAAATGTAAGACAAAATTATTATAAGTGCCATCGCCACTGTTGTAGGGGCCAGTCAGGTAGAAATCCACAAAAGTAACATATTTTTCTTTCGGCTAACACAGGTAAAAATGCTAGAAATTCCTACAAAGTTGTAATACACTCAGATGCAATAACTATGCGAACAGCAATTAAATGCAAACTAAATAAAATATAGGTGACATAGGATTCTGTAGCATACTTTTTGTAATGCAGACATGGCTATACCAAAAGAAAGGGATAAAGAAAAAAAAAAACAAGGTAAATAAATGCTTTTCAGCAGTCAGTGCAATTTAACTTTTAACATTAAAATAAAAGCATTATGTAAGAAGTAACAACATACCTTAAAAATGAAGCACTGCAGAAAATAGATAATTCTTCAAAAGTGGTGTTTATTTAATTGTATTGATCTCTCTGGATTCAAACGTTCTCCCCAATATGATACAAAGGTATTATAGGATCATAGGATTATAAGAAGTTACTAGGTTATTGGCTCTGAGGCCCTTATAAGCCTAGCCAAGAATTTAGCCCTTGTTCTGACAAGTCAGCACCCGATGCCCCTGTCCAGCAGGGACACAGGTGGAATCCCAGGGGTGTGTTTTCTGTTCCCCATCCAGTTATCCAGGTTGTGCTTAAAAAGGGTTAATGAGATAGTATGCTTGTCATGGAGCGGGAGTCTATTCTACAGAAGTGGGAGTCTCTGGGATACAAATCTGTCCCACCAACAAGTTCTATTGATGTCACAGACCAAGTTGATGTTATGCGTGTGGGTTACTCGAGTGGAGTTTGTCTTGCGGATATGCAGCAGTCCCATCAAGGTGGGGTCTGAGATTACTATGTATGCTGGACAGAGGTCACCTCTGAGGAATCTGTAGGAGACTGAGTAGAGGGACAAGGCCTTTAGTCTAGCTGTGTCGGATAGATATTTGAGACTCTGGATTCTCCTGGTGAGGAATCTCTATGGTCTCTCCAGCTGCTGCATGTGCTTTGTGAGGTACATGGCAAAAGGGGCATTGTACTCAATAATGGGTCTTATAAGGGAAGAATACAGGGATGTTATGACCACCTTATCCTTGGATGAGATAACCTAACTTATGAGGTAGAAAGCTTTCCATACAACGGAGGCAATATGGTGGCCAAAAGTCAGTTTACTATCAACCTGGGGTGTCCAGGTCCCTCATGACTGATTGCATGCTTAGGACCTTGTTATTAATGTGATAATCCGACATTATTCTCCCCAAAGGGGATGATGATGTATTTTTTGGCATTCAGTTTGAGGCCATATTTCTAGCACTATTCATATGTTTGGGTTAGACCCTCTTGGAGGATGCCCACATCACTAGAGAACTGATGACAACACCCAGCTTGCAGTCACCTGCAAACTTGGTCAGCCATAGCCCACTGGTTTTGGCCTGCACCTCAAAAAAATATATCCCAAACAACAAAGGCCCTAAGACTGATCCCTGGGGTACACTACTCATTATGAGTCGACTGCTTGAGGTGGCTTCCCCTATTTTGACTAGGTGGGTTCTATCAGTGAGCCAGTTTGCCACCCATCTGGTAACATACAGATTGATGCCTAGTTGAGAGAGTTTATTTATTACATCTGAATGGGGAATAGTATTGAAGGCTTTAGCCAGATTATGGTAGGCAGTATGCACTGTCTTCCCCTCGTCCATGGCTTTGGTGACTGCCAGAAAGAAGTCGACCAAATTTAACAGGCATGACCTCTCCTTGATGTAACAAAACTGTGTGGGATCAAGTGTTTCGAGGCTGCCATTGTCCTTGTTAATGAGGTCCATGATAATCCACTCCATGGCCTTGCAGATCAAGCTAGTTAGGCTGATGGGTCTATAATTTCTTGGATCAGTGTATGCTCCAACTTTGTGCAAAGGGATGACAGTGGCTGTCTTCCAATTGCCTGGGATGAAGCCAGTACTTAGGCTTTGGTTGAATAGGGTGCCTAATGGTGCTGCAAGTTCCTGTCTGAGTTCATGTAGGATGCAGCCTGGGATGTCATCTGGCTCCACGGAGGCTGTATTTTTTGCCTTTGAGAGGGCAGTGATGACTTGCTCCCTAGAGATAAGTGGAGGGGGCAGGTTTTGGGGATGTCCTGATTTACCTGTCTACTAGTAGGTTGGCTATATCTATGACATTTGTGTGTGTGGTGTCCTTGACCACCAGTTCTAAACAGATCTGGGTGCTTCCCTTGAGACTGCGGAGTTTGCTTTGGAGGATTTCAGTAGTGCTCTTATTTGCTTGTTTAGACTGAGGAGAGATTGCTTTCAATTAGGCACCTGCTCCTTCTTGTTCCTGGACAGCATTTTTTCCTTTTATTATAGAGTTAATTTATTGCAGATGTCCACCAGACAGGTTTACTCTTCCTTAAGGAGGATGATTTTGTCCTGTCAGGTAGTCCTGATTCCATGTAACTATATAAGTGCTCATATAGTACTTTGGTATAGGTTTGCACATATGTGTCAGTTCCTATGGGGGAGGAAGCTGTAAAGTTGATTATATCTTCCCTGAGGAGGTTGTAATCAGCTTTTGAGAATGTATTTATTTTTTATCCTATCTGGGGGGTGGTCGGGGGAGATGGTGACTTCAAAAGTGGCCGCTTTGCGGTCGGATCTTATCAGGGATGATGACACTGTAGGGAAGCTGCAGTGGTTACTCATGTTGATTAATACCAAGTCTAAGATATTTTCACCTCTTGTGGTGGTGTCAACCACGTGGCCCACCCATTTGCATTGACAAAATCAAGCTATCTCTGGGCATTTGTGTTTTGGCATGAGTAGTTCTTCCAGTCTATGGTTGGATAGTTAAAGTCACCCAGGATCAGGGTAAAGGGTTGAATCTTTATAGATTCGAAAAGGTTCAGATAGGTGGAGTGGACATCTTGAATCTAAGTTGGGGACCTGTAGCTACCTATGATTTGAATAGGGGTACTGTCAATGGTCAACTGCACCTGGAGTGTCTCCTGTGTGTCATACTGTTTGACCAGCCTGGAGGTGTGTATGTCTTTTATATATATTGCAACTCCACCTCCTTTTGGTTTGCTGCCCACGGTTTGGGGTCTGAATGTATGATAGGATGAGTATCTGGTATAGCTGGGGTACTCTCCACAGCTTTGAACCAGGTTTCTGTGACTGCACAGATGTCAGCATCTTCCAGGGTTAAGAATGCTTGCACTGACTGTAGTTTCATGTTTAGACTCTTAGCGTTTAGCAGCATGACCTTTAATTTGTGTTTTGATGACATTTTCATGTTGGTAGTTTTGACCTCATGGCATTGCTTAAAAAAGGCACTATGGGGGAGGTAAGATCATTTGCCAGGAGGCTGAAGCCCAAGGGAGAGAGATGCAGGCCATCTCTGGCAAAATATCATGGTTTGTCAGTCATATGTTTCCAGGCTGTCAGATACTGGAGCCTCTTGGAATGACACCAGAAACTAAGCCAGTTGTTAAAGTCAATCATTTTCTGTTTGCGTTGAGGCATCATTATGGGTGATGGTAGAATGCTGCTTAAACCTAGGAACATACCTGTCTGGGGCACATATTCAGTGAGCTTTATCATGTCTCTCTTCATGTAGTCCAGGGAAGTATGTCTTAAGTCATTCACACCAACATGGACTATGACAGAGTCATAAGAGTACCTGTTGTTGAGAGACTCAAGTGCATGGGTGATATGAAGGATTATGGCATCTGACAGACATCTAACAGTGAGGTTCTCCTTATCCAGCCTGGTGAGGGACACATCTGTGTGTCTCACAATGGAGTCTCCTATGACTAATATGTTGGGTTTATATTTCAGCCTTAGTGGCTGTGAGACACAGGTGTGTAGAATATGTGTGGTGTGTGGTGTGATGGGCCGTGGAGATTGTGTGTGTTTTTGCCTCGGAGGTCTCCTTTGTTTGGGTGTGTTTTTATTGAGGACTTCCACATATGTCAGTGTGTGTTGTGAAGGTGTGGGTGGTGGTTGAGGTGTGGTGTTTATGTTGGCAACCTTCTCAGTACCAGATATACTGGTTTGTAAGGGAGAGAACATTGACTCTAGGATCTTAATGTAATTGCATCTGTCACAATTTGTGTTCCTAGGTGATAATAGTAGAGGGTTGTCTGTGTATCTGTGTACATGAGGCAGTTGCTAAACTGTCTCAGGATGCCCATATCAACCAGACTGGAAGGAGAAAGCATAGGAAATTGTCCATACATATTTGTCAGAAACTGAGGGAGAGAGGCCAGAGACAGCTAAGGGTGGAAGGTCTAAGAGCAGTACTACTAGATGATCACGCAAGTGCTACGAAGGGAGAATTTGTAGCTGGAACACCTCACAAAGGGTTAAAACCAGTGCGGCTGCAACTCTGGATGCAGCAAACCTGTACCAGGCTATGCTACTCAATTTATGGATTAAAAGAACAGTAAAACTCACAAATAAAAACACAGAATAACCACTACAGACAAAAAAAAAAAAACCCAAAAACAAAAAACAAAAAAAAAAACAGAACTCACAGTATGAAAAAATACAGTTAAACAGCAATGAAATGCAGTAAAATGCAATTAAACAGTACTAAATTGCAGTAAATATGAATGAAATATACTTAATCAGTAAACTGCTTTAAATAGTGCAAATGTAATAAATTAGCTAATGATCACAACAGTAAAAGGCAGCTCAAGTAAAGTATAAGGCTACCGACAATCGGTAACAAATGTGGCAAACTAAATGCAGTTGAACACCTAAGCACAAGCAAAATGAAGTAGGAAGAGTAACAATTTTTCTTTTAGTAGAAAGTGAGGAGACCGAAGATAATTCAAGGTTAAGAAGCTAAAGGGGTGCACCTTCACAACTCATCTCACTGTACTCAGTAGAATGAGTTGATGTGATGGAACTGGACGGAGTGTCCAATATGAAATTTATAGTAGAGGCAGGCAACTTAAAAGTCACCAAGCTTTAATACCACAACAACAGCTGGGAGGGTGGGTGGAATACAAGATCAGAACAAACAGAGAAACAAAAAGGAGACAAATCAGAACAGAATTAAGAACTGAATTCACTAGGCCTAAAAACAGTTGCACAGTTTAAACAGATATGCAGCAAATATTGTTTTATCAGAAGTGCAGAAACAGTTGAAAATAAGCAACTTATCTTTTGTAGTCTCTCAGCATAAAACAGCAGAGCCTAACTAACTGCAACTTTTAGCAAACAACTACAAACTGGTTTAAACAATAACTATTTAAGACAGAGAAACAAGAAACCAGCCAAATTATCCAATCAAAAAACAAACAAACAAAAAAGCAAACAAACAAAAAAAAAACAGAGCCCTATGTAGTAATTCTATCCAGATCAAACCAGTCTGAATCCTCCTGTCATGAAAAAACAGTTAGGCCTCTCGAGACCAAGATTGTACTACAAGCTCCAAAGGACACAAACAGTAATAGATATTCAGCTCTATGCTAGTGTATTTAAAGTACAGCAATAAGTAAAATGCACAGAATAAACAGAGAAACAAAAAGGAGACAAATCAGTACAGAATTAAGGATTGAAGTCACTAGGCCTAAAAAAACAGTTGCACGGTTTAAACAGCTATGCTGCAAATATTATATTATCGGAGGTGCAGAAACAATTGAAAATAAGAAACATATTTATCGTTAGCTACATGATTACATTTATATAGTGCCGAGCCAGCCCTGTGAGCACTGTGAGTATGCAAATGAGGTGATAAATTATTAGCATTCCAGAATACCATGATCTGCACTAAGTGTAGGGAATGTAAACATGATGTATGGACCTACACAATTACATGCACATGTCTTAGCAATGTGAGAATGAGCATTGTGAAGTGTTCCCTGCTAATGGCTTTCAGGTGCCTATGATTACTCTGACTGCAGAAACAATCAGGGTTTCACAATCTCCCCTCTTTGACGTATACTTAATGAGGGTATGTTAGGAAGAAGAAACTTAAGAAAAAGTCAGAAAGTACATTGACCGATTTAGAAGAGCAACATTCCTAACATTCAAATGCTGGCTTTAATGACCGCAATTACTGCCCCTTAATAAGAAATGTTATTCATATTCAAGGGAGTACTTTAAGCATTGATACAGATAACATATGCAATAAAACAGAAATAGAATTGCTCTTAAGAAAGCAGAGAAAAGTGAATGTGGCAACACAAAGAAAAGAGTCATATACCTCCAGTGTTTGCACTTTGTTTATTATTGTGTGAGTACATTGGTATCGTAACTCTTAGCAATACCTCAATCATCCAAACATTTACTGTCAAATGAGAAAGGATAACTTTCATAATTTGTTTCTTTTACACTTTCAATGATTCAATATCACATTATCAGTACATCTAAACACTTTTTCTCCTTGTCTTTGCCTCTGGTAACTATGTAAAATACTGTTAAATTATTGTTTTTACTATGCTTGTCTGAGTGTTTGAGTCCATACATATTCATTTTGAAGGATAAGAAACTGCTTAAACATCTGAAAAGTGCATTTAAAGTATTTGATCACCAATTTATTTTTTTCTTTTTAATGTGCATTTAAAGTATGTGATCACCAATTTATTTTTTTCCTTTTAATGTTTGCATGCCATTTGGCATTGCACTGGGATGATTGGCAGTGGTCAATAGCAGTGAACATCATTTCACTGCCCAAGCTAAAAACTGACAAATTTTATTTAGGCTGCAATGTTCTTTCCTCACCAGTCTGGACTGTACTGAGTGAAGAAAGTGAAGTTGTCTCACCCCAATTTCTGTGGCATAATGTGTAAAGGTATTGAGCTTGGAGAAACAGTGTAGACAATGTAGGGTATAAAACCTGTTCACAGACCATTTTACTGAAGGAGGTCATAATAAATATTGACACTCATTTGGTGTATTAATATGTTGATGCAGTATTAATTAAAAGTGATAGCCAGGTAAATCATTTGAAATTATGTCAATATTACATGTGTGTGTGTGTGTGTGTGTGTGTGTGTGTGTGTGTGTGTGTGTGTGTGTGTGTGTGTGCTATGTGAACAATGAAAACATTTATGCTGTTCCCTCTGCACTTCTCTATTCACATGGCATTAGCTAAAGTCCACATATTGTGACATGCCCATGATAGTAGTGATATGGCAAGGAGAAGTGAGAAAGCTGAATGTATCAGAGTAATGCAGTACTAGCTGTGCTCATTACTAGATATACACTGTGATTCATTGTGTGTGTCTTCAATTTATTATTCCCAAAAGAGTTGCTTGAATGCTTCTGATAAATATTGCCTTCTGCAATTGCCTGCTGCTTGACAGCATGAAATGAACACTCACAGTTTAAGGGGAAAAAAGTGAAAATGTTAGTTTAGGCTGCCTTATGCAGTGCAAAACAGGCTGTCAGCACTGTGAAGACTTCAGCACGCTGATATTACCCAGTGAAGGAACTATAGCTGTTAGGTAACTTTCTCTGTGGCACAAGGTGTTAAGTGCTATGATCGTAGAAAAAAGGGACAGTTGATAGATGGTTCAAATCCTCTTAACTGATAATTTTACAGACAGTGATCTGAATACACATTAAATCACATTTTGTGAAAACGTTGTTTAAAAATTAACTCTTCTCAGAATTACTAACAGCATATGAACTTTTGCCTGTGAACGTTCAAATCCTGTTTAGAGATCACATTGAAATTATTCACAATATGTAATTTTTATGTCATTTTCATTTGCATTTGCTCTTTTCTTGGTAGTGTACAAATACGGTTTCCCTACCTAAGGAAAAATTTGAGAAAATATAGTTAAGGCTGCCTTGTTTAGCACAAACATGCCTGGCAATTGTGCACTTTCCTCAGCAGTCTGGACAGTACTGAGTGGTAAAAATCCACTTGTCATATACCTATGTCTGTGGCATAAGGTGTAAGTGTATTGGGTATAGAACACAGCTGATTAAGGTGTCAAATCCAGCCAAAAATATCATTTTACAAATGGTGTAAGAATCTCATTTGTCACAACATTTTGATTAGGACTGCAACACTAAAGAAAATTCCAACATTAAACATATTTCTTGCAATCAATGCATTAGTAATACTTGCATAACTTATAGGTTCATAGGTTCATAGGTTCATACTAGGCTATCTGCCCTGGGGCAATTATAAGTCTAGCCCGATTCTGTATGGCTTACGCCACCCCTTGATTTGAGTATACTGTGCCCTTTTTAAGGTTTACTTTACTGTGCCTCTGTCTAATAGTGACACAGGAGTAATCCCTGGGACAAACCTACGATCCCCCATCCACTTATTGAGATTCTTCTTGAAGAGATTCAGTGAGGTGCTCTGCCTCACATGAACTGGAATTCTATTCCAGAGCGAAGGGAGCCTCTGGGTTATGAACCTGTCCCTCCAGCAAGTTCTATTTATTTCTGTGCTGAGGTTCAAGTCCCTCGAGTGTGGCTCTAAGGGATTTAGATTTACTGAGGTGGAGCATGTCCATTAATTCTGGATTTGACATAGCTTTGTATGTCAGGCATAGATCGCCTCGAAGTAGGCGGTACGCAACTGAGTAGAGCTGGAGTTTTTTTAACCGAGCAGCATATGGCATCTGTTTGAGACCCTTGATCCACTTGGTGAGATACTTTTGGGGTCTTTCTAATTGCTGCAGGTGTCGGGTAAGGTACATCCCAAAAGGGGCATTGTATTCTATGATGGGCCTGATGAGGGATGAATAAAGGGGCACAATTACCTCTCTTGATCTAGATGTGAAACCCTTCGTGATGAGGTGGGCTATGTAGAAGGTCTTTCTAACCACTTTGGCAATGTGGTTTTCAAAGGAGAGACTGCTATCAACTTGGGTCCCCAGGTCCCTAATAACTTTCTCTGTACTTAATGGGTTTCCACCTATGTGGTAATTTGTGGGCACATTTTTGCCAAAGGGTATGACTATACATTTTTTGGCATTTAGCTTTAAACCATGGCGCTAGCACCAGTTATCTGTCTCTGTGAGACCTTTTTGAAGGATGTTTGTGTCAGCTTGAGAGTTGATTATGGCGCCCAGTTTGCAGTTGTCTGCGAACTTGGTGAGCCATAGTCCTCCCACATTTGCCTGTACCTCAGAAAAGTATATACCGAACAAGAGTGGTCCCAGGACAGAACCCTGTGGGATGCCACTTGTGACCGGTTTCGAGTCTGACATGGCTCCAGCAACTCTCCCTCTGTGGGTTCTGTCTTTGAAACAGTTTGCGACCCATCTTGTGACATATGGGTTTATATTTAAGCTGGATAGCTTATCTATGATGCCCGAGTGGGGTATTGGGTCAAATGCCTTTGCAAGGTCCAGATAGGCTGTGTGGACTACCTTCCCTTCATGTATGGCTTTGGTGACTGTTTCAAAGAAGTCAACCAGGTTCAAAAGGCAGGATCTGCCCTTGACAAAGCCGAACTGGGTAGGATCTAGTGTCTGTAGGTCCCCAATGTCTTTGTTCATGAGCTCCATGATGATCCTCTCCATAGCCTTGCAGACTAAGCTAGTCAGGCTTATGGGGCGATAGTTTCCAGGGTCCGTAGAGGCTCCACCTTTGTGGAGTGGGACCACTGTTGCTGTACGCCATTCTGTGGGCACATATCCTGTAGTGAGGCTGAGATTGTATAGCTGTTTTATTTGAGGGATTAGTTCCTCTTGTAGTTCATGTAGGACACAACTTGGGATGCCATCTGGTCCCATGGAAGCAGTGTTTTTTGCTTTGGAGAGGGCAGCCTTCACCTGAGCATCTGAGATGTTTGGGAGGCAGCCCTCTGCTGGGATAGATACTTGCTCTTTTGGGGGGGAGGGGGTGGAGAAGTTTGCACTGAACCTGTCTGCCAGGATATTGGCGATGTCTGTGGGTTCAGTGTATTTTTTGTCATTTAGAATCAACTCAGAACACGTATGGGAGTTGCATCCCAGGTTTCTAACATAACTGAAAAAAGCCTTATGATTGTCTTTGTTGTCCTGTGCAATTTTTCTCTCGAAGCTGGCCTTGGAGGATTTTATGAGGGATCGTAATTTTTTGCTAGTACTGATCAGAGATGCCTTCCCTATTAGGGATTTTGCTCTGTCATGTAGTAGCTTCCTCCTTCTGTTGTACAGTTTATTTATGGCAGGGGTCCACCAGACTGGATGCCTGCCTTTGGATGATTGGGTCTTGGTTTTGTTTGGGATAGCATGATCCATGCATTCCTGGAGATGTCCGTAGAATGCATTTATATAGGATTCTGCAGTTTGGGCTGTAGTTTCCACTGGCCCTGGGGCCTTGAAGGATTCCACTTCGGTTTTGAGAAGTGAGAAGTTCGCTTTTGAGAAGTTTTTCACTGTGGTTTTCTGGGCTGGGGGTGGGGTCGGGATGTGGACATCCAGTGAAATTAATTTATGGTCTGATCTTACCAATGAGGGATATACTTCTGGTGTGGAGCATAGAGTCCCCATGTTGGTAATGATCAGGTCTAGTATGTTGTCCGCTCTTGTGGGAGTGGTGACTAATTGTTCCATAGCATTTGAGTTTATAATTTCCAGGAATCTTTGGGCTAAGGTCCTGGGGCTTGAGTAGTGCTCCCAGTCAATGTTTGGGTAGTTGAAGTCGCCCAATATAATGGTGTTCGGAGAGATCTTCATGTTTTCCAATGTTTTCAGGAAGGCCGAATGGGATTCCTGACTTTGAGAGGGTGGTCTGTAGGATGCTATAAACTGAAAAGCAGTCTTGCCCACTGTTAGTTGCACATGGATGGTCTCTGATACTTCGTGCAATGCCACTAACCTGGAGGTGTGGATATCCTAGATAAATATGGAAACTCCCCCTCCTTTTGTGGTTCGGTCTGGGTTTTGGGGCCGAAAAGCATGATACGAGGTATAGCCTGGTAGTGCTGCGGTGCTCTCTGGAGCCTTGAACCAGGTTTCTGTCACTGCACAGATATTGATGTTCTCCATACTGAGGAGAGCTTCGAGTGCATGCATCTTGAGGTTAAGACTTCTGGCGTTTAGCAGCATTACCCTTAGTTTCTTGTTCCTTGTGCTGTCTATGGGGGTGGGTTTGACTTTTGAGCCTTGCCTAAAAGAGGCACTATGGGGGTGGCAAGAGCCTTTGCCAATATCCGAAAGCCCAGTGGTGACAGGTGCAAGCCATCCCTAGCGAAGCAACATGGCTTGTCGAGCATGTCATCCCAGGCTGACAGACACTGGATCCCCTTTGAATGACACCAACATTTTAGCCAATTGTTAAAATCGATCATTTTGTCTTTGTACTGTGGCATCATTCTAGGTGAGGGTAAGATGCTGCTCAAGGTCAGGGTCATACCAGCCTGGGATACATGATCAGAGAGCTCCTCTATGTCTCTTTTCATGTATTCCAGGGAGGTACGTCTCAGGTCATTTACACCAGCATGTACAATGACTGAGTCATATTTGTATTTGCTTTGGAGTGACCTGAGTGCTTGCATTATGTGGCGGATCCTAGCACCCGACAGGCAGCTCACCGTGACCTTCTCTTTATTCAGCCTGGTGAGCGGGACGTCAGTGTGTCTGACAATAGAGTCACCTATAACAAGAGTATCAGGTGTGTTATTCAGCCTTAAGAGCTGTGGCTGCTTGGCACACTGGCTTTGTGGGTTATGTGTTGTGTGTGTTTTGTTTTGAGGTAGTGTTTGTTTGGATGTCTGCTTTGGAGGTCTCTGTTGCTTAGGTAGATTTTTATTTAGAGCCTCCGAGTATGTTTTTGTGTATTTATGTGTTTGGTTCGCTGATGTGGTGGGAGTATGTGATACTGGAATTGTGTTGTGTGAGGTTACCTTCTCCTCCTGACTGGTTACACCAGTTTTGAGATGAGAGAGCTCAGCCTCCAGTTTGGCTAAATAGTTGCATCTCTCACATATATTTGAACCTGTTTGGAGGAGGAGAAGGTTGTCCGTGTACATGAGACAGTTGTAACATTGCCTCAAAATTCCCAGATTCACCAGCTGGACTGGAGAGGAAACCATTGACTGACCTTTGGACATGCTAGAGTAACAGGGAAACTGAATTTAAGATGGACCAACAGAGGACAGGGTAATCGTAGAGAGTATAGGAGTAAGTAGTGCTTATGGTTTAATAGTGCTAACTTGTAGGATTACTTAATTGGACCAGTAAAGGGTCTTAGAATGAGAATATGGTGCTTAAATTGAGAGATAGAGCAGTTCTAAGGGAAAAAGTGAAGAGCAGACTTTGTGGAGCCAGGAATAGTTTAAACCCAATTAGGCGGCGCTGCCCGTTGTTGCGCTATGCTCAAAAACTCGCAAAACTGCGCAAAAGAGGGTTTTAAGAGAGGAAGATGAAGGAGTTTTAGAATTGACCCAAAATGGCCAATAAAACTACAGTTTCAAGTCAGTAACCACTCCCACAGGGGAGGCAGGCTGCTCAATGTTTTTCACTGCCACTGATCAACAGAGAGACTTTTCTTTAACCCAAGCAAAAAATGGCCTCACAGAAACTTACAAACAGTTCAAGAACAGCAAGCCTGTAACTGAGCTTTTTTAAATCCCAGAAAAGTGGGAAAAAAGCAAGATTTTTTTTTTTGTTTTTTTGTTTTTTCAGAGATAGCAGAGGTTAACAAGTATCAACAAGTTATACCAGTGCAGTAAATGACCCCACACAAGAGTGCTAGGCCAAAGACAGATAAAATGCAAGTTTTGAGAAAAAAACGATTTTAAAAATAAGTGCAAACAGGAAATTCAGTAAACAGCTCTAGGTTGTGCTCTAAATACAGTTACTAATGCAGAAATCAAATTTAACAAGCCAGAAAATGCTCAAAATAGACGGCTATGCAGAAAAACTTAGCAAATAAAGAGAGGAAAAATACTTAAAGTCTCAAAAGTGGCTCCTTTCTTCTCTCAGCGTTTTCTCCTCTTGGTGGGTGCTTCACCAACAGCCAACAAGCCTGAAAAGATGCCAAAACCATGAGGCAACCAGGTTTTAAGAGAGGAAGATGAAGGAGTTTTGGAATTGACCCAAAATGGCCAATAAAACTACAGTTTCAAGTCAGTAACCACTCCCACAGGGGCAGGCAGGCTGCTCAATGTTTTTCACTAAACTGTTTTATTTAGCATTTACCAATAATGTTTCACATATAATCTCAAGCTAATGTGTGTCTAATTTGCTAGAGTTGACGATGATATTTAATATAAAATTCACCTGAATATGTATGAGGGACAAAACACTTTTTTGATAATCATCATCACTCATTACAAATCCTAACTATATTTTAGGACAGTTAGGTCTTGTGAAGTATATATATATATATATATATATATATATATATAAGTATTAATAAACTTATTCACCCAGGACAATCCACCACTCCTACCCCACAGATACCAACCAAAAGCACTCAGATGAAGTGGCCAACACTTTTAACTCCTTCTTTACTGAGACATTCAATCTCTAGCCAGCCATCTTTCTCCTGGTAGTCAAAATCCAGCTGTTCTTTCACATTACTTAAAACCAAGATGGGAAGTTTCAAAGCCCCCATGCTAAAGGATAACACTGTCCAAGCTACAAAATCCTTTACTAATGCACTATATGGGCATCTACAAGAATGCATGGATCATGCTATCCCAAACAAAACCAAGACTCACTCCTCCAAGAAAAGGAAACCAGTCTGGTGGAACCCTGCCATAAACAAGCTATACAATAGAAGGAGGAAACTAGTACAGAAAAGAGTAAAATCCCAAGAAGGGAAGACATCCCTGATCAATATCAGCAAGAAACTACGTTCCCTCATAAAATCATCCAAGGCTAGCTTCGAAAGAAAAATTGCCATGGACTCCTAAGATAACCACAAGGCATTCTTTAGCTATGTCAAGAATCTAAGTGGCAATTCTCAGATCTGCTCAGAGTTAGTGCAGAATGGCACAAAATACACTGAACCGACCGATATAGCCAACATCTTGGCAGACAGGTTCAGTGCAAACTTCAACCCCCTCTCACTCCCAAAAGGGCCCATAACTATACCAGAAGAATGTATTGCCCCTGAAATCACAGACACTCAGGTTAAAACATCCCTCTCCAAGCCAAAAACACAGCATCAATGGGACCGGATGGTGTCCCAGGCTGTGTCCTACATGAGCTCAAAGATGAACTAACCCCTTACCTAAACACACTGTTTAAACTCAGCCTCTCCAGAGGCTATGTGCCCACAGAGCGGTGCACAGCAACAGTTATTCTGCTCCACAAAAGTGGAGCCACAATGGACCACAGGAACTACCACCCTATAAGCCTGACTAGCTTGGTCTGCAAAGCTATGGAGCGCATCATCATGGATCTCATTAACAGAGACATTGGAAACCTCCAAATACTGGACCCTACCCAGCTCAGCTTTGTTAAGGGCAGATCATGCCTCCTAAACCTGGTGGACTTCTTTGAGGCAGTTACCAAGGCTATAGATGAGGGAAAGGTGGTCCACACAGCCTACCTAGACCTCACAAAGACCTTTGACACCATTCCCCACTCAGGTATTATAGACAAGCTCACCAGCCTGAACATAAACCCCTACTTCACGAGATGAGTTGCCAACTGTCTCACAGACAGAACACACATGATAAGAGTTGTGGGAGCTAGGTCTGACTCTAAACCAGTTACAAGTGGCATTCCCCAGGGCTCAGTCCTAGGACCCCTCCTGTTTGGCATATACTTCTCAGAGGTACAAGCAAGCACAGCAGAACTATGGCTGACCAAGTTCACAGACGACTGCAAACTAGGGGCTATAATTGACTGTCCAGCTGACATAGACATCCTCCAAAAGGGTCTCACTGAGACAGATACCTGGTGTCAAAACCATGGCCTCAAGCTAAATGCCAAAAAGTGCATAGTCATCCCTTTTGGAAAAAACAAAGTATCCACAAACTACCACATAGGTGGTAGCCCCCTAAATATGGAAGACATAATAAGGGATCTGGGGACCCAAGTAGATAGTAACCTCTCCTTTAATAATCACATTGCCAAAGTGGTTAGAAAATCCTTTTATGTGGCCCACCTAATCACAAAAGGGTTTGCATCCAGATTGAAAGAGGTCATTGAGTCCCTTTACTCATCACTCATCAGACCCATCATAGAGTACAATGCCTCATTTGGGATGTACCTTACAAGACACCTGCAACAACTGGAAAGACCACAGAAGTACCTCATCAAGAGGATCACTGGCCTCAAGCAGATGCCCTGTGCAGCTCGACTGAAGAAACTCCAGCTCTACTCGGTTGCATACCGCCTACTCAGAGGTGATCTCTGCCTGACATACAAGGCCATGTCCAACCCAGAATTGATGAACATGAGCCACCTAAAGAAAACCATATCCCCTCAAGCCACATGCTCCAGGGATCTAAACCTCAACACAACAATGAATAGGACGTGCTGGAGGGATAGATTCCTGTCCCATAGACTTCCCATGCTCTGGAACAAGATTCTAATCTACATTAGGCAGAGCTCCTTGCTAACCCTCTTCAAGAGAAACCTTGACAAGTGGATGGGAAACAGAAAGATTACCCCAGGGATCACTTCAATGGCTCTGCTGGACAGAGGCACAGGGAACTAATCTAAGGGGGCGGTGAAAGCCAACACATTCTGGCTAGGCTTTTAAATGCCTTTGGGCAGATAGCCTAGTACCTACCTATGAAGCTATGTTTCTATACCCAGCTCTCCACTATCCTTTCACCTTTGGCCTGTTCCCACATCACTAATTTGAACCTTAATCAAAAAATTAAAACCAACCACTCTTGCAACTGATCTCCTACCTGCAGAGTACCTACAAAAATCTGCAGATGCCTTTGCTTACCCCATATCCATCCTAATTAATAAAACAATATCAGGGACTACCATCCCTTCTATCTGGAAGATATCCCACATTATCCCACTCCATAAAGGAGGCAACTCTCTGAGGTATCTAATTACAGACCCATAGCTATACTGTCACCCCTAGCTAAAATAATGGAGAAATGTATCCATAAACAACTGGTAAACTATCTTAGTCAAAACAAATTACTAGCCAACTCACAGCATGGCTTTAGACCATTTCACAGCACCACCTCGGCCCTCCTCTCCTTCTCGAACACCATAAACCAAAATCGCAACAATAACATACTTTTCTCAGCCTTCTTTATTGATCTCTCCAAAGCCTTCGATATGGTAAATCACCAACTACTCATTGACACACTTTTACCTAGACAAACAAGTGATCCAATGGTTCCAATCTTATCTGAGTGGTAGACAACAGGCTGTCCTTTGGAAGGACAAATTGTCTACCCTCCTACCCATCACCCTAGAAATCTCCCAGGGCTCCATATTAGGACCACTTCTTTTTTCTATCTTCATTAATGATATGTGGGTGGTCATCCCAAATGCAACCTGCATGCAGTATGCAGACGATTCCACTTTAATTTGCTCAGCCACTTCCCCTCTGATATGCAAACTTTAACTGAAAGTGTCTTTAATACAGTTGAAAACTGGCTCCTCAATTGTCGACTTATATTAAATCCTAACAAACCTAAGATTCTATTGTTTCCTCCCATCTGTAGGTCCCCCCTAACAACCTTTACTATAAAGTCTAGCAATGGTAACATTATTTCACCTGATTCCTCCACAAAACTCTTAGGTGTAATGAAAGACAATAACCTCAAGTTTGATTTCACATAAATCAAACTATTAAAACAGTCAATAAAAAACTTGGTTCACTGTATAGGATTAAACCCTTCCTAATCCCAATAGCCAAGACTGTTATTGCACATACTCGTCTCCTCTTCACCCTCCTGTATGCCTCCCCTTTATTTAAAAACCTGAGTAAAAGTGCCCTAAACAAGCTATCAAGTTGCTACCACAACATTGCTAGATTTGCAGCTTGAGCAGCGTATAGAACACACCTCTGTCTTAACTTAAATCAACTGGGATGGCTTGAACTACCCAGCCTACTACAATATAAACAAATAATAATTGGATATAAGATTCTATACCAACCTTAAAATGCACCAGTACTTAAAAAACTATTTACTTCCTATAGCAACCTCAAGACGCTATGCTCATATAACAGACTGTTAGTTCAAATAGTTAAATCCAACAACGCAGTTGGTGACTCTTTGTTCACTAATTCTGTTAGCAAAACTTGGTACTCTCTATCTTCTGAGCTTACTATGACCTCCTCTCTAACCAAATTCTAAAAGGGCCTTAAACAGTACTATAAAACACATTGGTTATGTCCCTGCCTTAATCCTGATTAACTCAGATCTTAACCCTGACTAGCTCAGATCTTATAACTATGCTATTACTTCACTTAGACTGCGTAAAACTGATTGTCTATAAACTCTTTATGTTGTAACAGTTGGAAATCATGATCTATTTATAATCATTGCCTTGTATTCATGAAAAGTAATTTGTAAACTGTGTCTCTGAAATTCAATTGTAAACTGTATTATTTTCATGTATATTTTATACGTTCTTTAAGTAAGTTCTTGGAGCTTTTCTCCCCGGGCCTTTGCTGAAAATGGACATATATACAGTCGGACCGTCCTGGTCAACAAATGTAAAATAAAATACATAAATAAATAAATGTATACAACATACACCAACCTGTATTACTCAGTTAATTCAACTGCATCCATCCAAAATAGAGTTACAATCAGAAATAATGACTTTTGCATATGAATGGAAAATTCTGAATATTCTGGAATTATAGCTAAACTCACTAAACTAGATATAAATCCCTATGTTACAAGATGGGTTGCCAACTGGCTCACTGGCAGAACCCACACTGTAAAAGTTGCAGACTCCAAATCTGACCTCAAAGCAGTGACAAGTGGAGTACCACAGGGTTCCATCCTGGAACATCTCCTGTTTGGTATCTACTTCTCTGAAGTACAGGCTAGCACCGAAGGCCTCTGGCTAATGAAGTTCGCAGATGACTGCAAACTAGGAGCCATAGTCAAGTCCCCAAAATGATGTGGACATCCTACAGAAGGGCCTCACTGAGACAGATATCTGGTGTCAGAGCCATGGCCTCAAGCTCAATGCCAAAAAGTGCAGTGTCATCCCCTTTGGTAAAAACTCTGTACCCATGAACTACCACATAGGCAGCAATCTACTTAACACCGAATGCGTGACAAGAGATCTTGGGACCCAGGTGGACAGTAGTCTCTCCTTTGATAGTCACATCATCACAGTAGTCAGGAAGTCCTTCTACGTGGCACACCTCATCATAAAAGGGTTCTCATCCGGGAAAAAAGAGGTCATTGTTCCCCTCTACTTGACACTCATTAGACCCATTATAGAGTACAACGCCCCATTTGGAATGTACCTCACAAGACATCTGCAGCAGCTGGAAAGGCTACAGAAGTACCTCACAAAGAGGATTACTGGCCTCAAACAAATGCTCTACACTGACCGCCTCAAAAAACTCCAGCTTTACTCCGTAGCATATCTCCTACTCCAAGGTGATCTCTGCCTAACATATAGAGCTATGTCAAACCCAGAGCTGTTGGACAAGCTACACCTAAAGAAATCCCAATCCCTCTGAGCTACATGCTCTAGGGACCTAAACTTTGTCACCACAATAAACAGGACACGCTGGAGGGATAGATTCCTGTCCCAGAGACTTCCTATACTCTGGAACAAGCTACCCATCTACGTCAAGCAAAGTTCTTCATTAGCACTCTTCAAGAAAATCTTGATGAGTGGATGGGAAATAGGAAATACACCCCAGGGATCACTTCTGTGTCTCTGCTCAACAGTGGCACAGGAAAATAACTTTCTTGGGTTGCGTAAGCCATGGAACCTTGCTGGCTAGGCTTATGTAGGTCCTTGGGCTGATAGCCTAGTACCTACCTATGAATGCATTCTCAGGACTAATTAAAATCACATAGATACAGGCCTCTGTGAAGTGTATATCCATTTATTCCCAAATTTGTATAATTCTAATTTCCATTCTTGAAAAGAAAGGAGGGTTGGCCCAATAGTTAAGGCTTTAATCTCACAGATATAAGGCACTGGGTTTGATTCTGACAGCTGGAGACCTCTGTGGTGGCACTCATTTTATGTTCTGAGTCCTCTAAATTGTGTAACTAGATAGGTAATGAATTCTAATTTTGTGGCAGTCAACTTGTGTGTGTATGAGGGGCTGTGTATAGACCCAGGTAAGTATGACCTTACATACCGCTGGCCTCACTCAACTAACAGTCTTGAGAAAGATATGGCATTGGCCTTATAAACCAGAGATTTGTATTTGAGTCCCATCTGAGATGATAGAGCTTTCTAACTTTCTCTGTGGCACAAGATGTAAGTACAGTGATCTTAGAGAAACAAAACACCTGATGCTGGGTTTGAATTCAGTGAAGTGATAATCTCAGTGAGAGTGGGTTTGACATAATGGTTCAGTTCTTCACCTCATGGCAGTAGGTACAGGGTTTAATTCTGACATTGGGTTATTGGCTAGACTCCAAGGTAGTTAGCTTAGTATTCTCCTATGAAAAGTAGTTCTCCTGTGATAATGTCAATTAACAAGCTGACTTTCAATTTTTGCAACCTTTATCCCATGGGTTTGATTCCCAGCTGGCACAACAATATTTTAACATTGTTTAAGCCCCAACATCACAATATGTCACAATTCATCCTCTTTCTTCTTCCAAACTGCAATAATTAAAAGCCATGCTATTAAGAATTCCATTGTTGAACACTGGAACCTGTCAATAGGTTGAGCAACACACATGGCAAAGCTCAATGTCATGCTTCATACCTTTACTGCTATGTGATGAAAGTAGTGCTAATGTGTCTGTGAAGGAGCCCATCTGCTTTCAATTTTTCAAATGCAGTTTGCAAGGCTGCACAACCAGTTAACTGTGAAATCTGAACTGGATGCCAATTCAGACATATTTTGTTAGCCTGGCTTTTGCAGACATGGCAGGCAAGGGAGAGAATGGTGTTAAATTTAAAGCACATAGGTGGGGGTGTTCAGGAGTCCAGGATATTTATGGCTCTCCTCATGAAGTGCTTCAGCTTTAGGCTGCTGCAGGGGGATTATACCAGTTCTCAGTATAAGGTTGAGACTTGGAGTAGCTTAACTAAGGCTGTCTCCAATGCAACAGTCATTCCACACACCTGAGAACAATGTCTTCACCACTATAATGACCTTAAGAAGCACACGTGGGACCTCCTAAGCCAATGGAAGGCTGAATGTAGGACTGCAAACACCCCTCAGTTTTGTAAGTATACTGACTCATAACCTATGTATGATATAACATTTAATGATCTAGCCACTCATTGCAGGTATTCATTATGCTGTACTGTTGCAGAGGAAATACTTGCAAACCATGAGGTGCACCAGTAGAGATTAACACTCCTCAGGGAGGCACAGGGTAAGTATGACTTGGGCCCAAATTTAAACCAGAAATTTCTTTTAATTCCCTCAAGCACTAACATCTTGAGCAGGCATACCTCAACCTTCATCACTAGCACATACCTTTCACAGGAACAATTGCTGCTTGCATTAGGCAATAAAAACAGCATCAGCTTAACTGTGTGTGGGTTCAGTACCCAGAAGCAGCAATTGCTTTTTATTACTGGATACTCATTTATAACATATCAACAGCAATAATATATAGGAAGAATCACATTACGGTAATTGCAGTTATTACATTTGAATGCATATTTCTTATCCATCATAAGACAGCTCTTTGTTATATCCTACCAGTGAGATTTGTTTATTTTATGACACATAAATAACTTTCCATCATATATGGATGCGCCAAAGGGGTACAATAGTAAATTATAATTGTGTATGCATTGCCAAACAAGATTTTTTTCTAAAAATACAGTGCTGTGATATGACATGTTTCTAATTTTCTCTTTTTTGTCTCCCGTCTATCCTTTCTCTCACTTTTTTAATTTTTTGGGGGGGGGGTTAGAATTTATTAAAATTTTCTGTTTGTATACAGTGCTGCTGAAAAATAAATGATCAAGAGCACAGAGAGGTAGGCTAACCACAGTGGCTAGGCCGATCATACTTCTACAGATTGCAGCACAGACAACCAGGACTTCAAGGTTCACAACCTGTCTGTGGTTCCTCCGCAACCCAAGTTCTATCTATTCCACCTGTTTGTGCTTTCTCTGACCCATCTGTTGGTGCAGTGGTATCCTCTAGGAGCAATAGCAGTGGAGGTGGCAATTTTCATCACCTGGCAGGAGCTGGCAGGTCTGGTGGAGGATATAAAGGAGAGGGGCCTTGGTGCATGTATCATCTGGGTTGAAAAGGCCTTGTGTTGTATTGCAAAGATAATGCCATGTCTGACACTGACCAAGGAGCTGCTGCAGGAGAGAGTGATGACAATTCTGAGCCTAAGGACTAGATTCTCACTGTTCAATAGCTGGACATGGGTGCATCTCTGATGTCTCCTACCTATCTTCAATCATGGTGTTCCCCAACCTTTTGTCTCCATCAGCATCCCTATCTTGTACATCCTGTATGTTTGAGCATGCTTCCTAACCTATACTACCAATCTGACCATCTCAGTCCTAAGAACTTTCCCAGTATTACTTTCTCTCCTAAAAATAATAAAAAACAGGCAGCTGTCCCACAAAAAATAGTACGTCCCATGCATAGTTCTCCACTTCACCTATGTGTCATCCTGGCACACCTGATTTATTCCAATTGGCCATAAAACATTATTCTGTTGTTGTCACCCATCACTGGTGTGGTGACTCTGCAAAGTCATGAAACTGTGTGTAAAATTTTACATTTATTTTGTGAAGAATGGGATAAATATAGTGCTCTCCCACAACTCTCCTGCAAATTATTGTATTCTTTCCTGTGTGTCCTACCCTCAGCTTGCCAACCCCATTTTCACCACTGTCTTATCCACCCCATTTTCACATGTTTAATCTGGTGAAAGGATAGGTTAATACCCAACACATATGACCAGCAATGGTCCATGGAAAAGCTTTCATGTTATGTCCTTGCCATTTGCATGGAAATTGGCATAAAGCAGCAATGCTAACTGACAATGAATGCTGTTTAATTTTATATTTCAATAGGTTCATAAGATACTACTAGGCTAACTGCTCTTGTGGGCCATTTTAAGCCTAGCCAGTTACCCCACATAAGAATCAATTCCTGCACCTTGTGTTTGTAAGGTAAAGAGCTTAACCATTATACCAACCTTCCACCCAAATAAGTGATTGTGAATAAATTAGAACCCTGAATGCCACTACACAAGCTAATTGCCATAGTTCTTTGAGCCACACAGGCTGCTTATTAAAGTTTAAGATTTCAGTTTACTCTGTAGTGATTCAGTTGCTTTCACACAAATATGCTTAAATCTATTGCACTATGTAGAGAAAAAACAGAATAATGGCAGTATTGTGATAAAGTCTCTGATGGTCTCTACTCTGGGCCAGCAACCAAGGAGACTAAATCCTCACTACTGACTCCAGTGAGGGATAGTCACTAGGAGGAGCAAAGATAGATTCACACAGTATTTCGAGATGCAGCTGCCTGCAGCAAGCACAATTTCTCTTAACAGCACACATGCAGCACACACCAGACTGGGGCTGGACTCTCCTTCTCTCTTCAGACCTACACAAAACTCCACACTGACCACTTTGGAGCTCTGTGTTCCTGTTCCCAGCAGCTGATACACACACTTGGATATTTGAGTTTCACACACACACATACACACCTGGGAAAAGCAGGCAGATATTTAATAGCTGTGCCCCTTTCTGCCTAGACTCTAGGGTAATCATGCTGTCACCAGCCAGCTACCCTAAGGCTCTTAGAAAGGGTACCCAATTATACTGTGTAAAATTAGCATTAATATAAATGGAAGGATGTGAACAAAGCAACAAGGCTTTCAGGAGTGGACACAGTGTCACTAAAACAAGCATAAGTACTCTCAAGATGTTAAAAGTATTCTCTAAAGGACCAGCCACAATGAAAGATATTAAAATATTTAATGATAAATAAACAGAAAACAGGAGAACACTGAATGTAATAAACAGAGTTTCAACAACAGAGCTATAAAAATAATAAAATTTGATAGTTTCTCACAGATGCAGAAAACAATGCTAAGCTCATTAAATGTCACCGACTAACTAAATAATTACTGTTCCGTGACTATTTACTTAAGCAGGAAAAGCTGATGTTTGCTGTCGTACCACAGCAAAATCCAGACGATGTTTCTTTCTGTCTGTGTAGATGTCTGAGATATATATCCTGTTAAAGCAAACAAACGGAAACCAGTAAAATACACAAAAGCAGTCCGGACAAGCACCGTGAAGCCCAAAAAAGTGTTAAAGTCCTTGTTGTGGATGCTGTTTGCTGTACAAGCTGCAACACTTTAAACTGTTTGCTGTACAAGCTGCAACACTTTAAATAGAATCCACTTACACGTATAAAGCCACACTGAAGTCAGAAAAAACCTTAACGCACTTTATTATTAAAACAAGCGTTTTCACTGTGGTTAAAACTACAGCTTCATCAGAGGCAAAAGTAAAATGCAGTATCAAGTCAGGTTTTTATACAACACACCCTCGCCTTAATTAGTAATGCAGTCACAATGAAGGCGTGTTAGCAGCATTTCTTGCAAAAGTAAATTCAGGGAGTAAAAGCTCTGTTTAAGAGCATTCTCAAAAGTATGTAGTTTCATACTTTTAAAACAGTTGGAAACCATGAAACATTAGTGCTTCAGCAATTTGTTACATTCATATACCAAACAAATGTGCATTAAAAACATGCAAATGTATAAGAAGTGTATGCACAATAAAAGCAGTTTAAAAGCAATGCATAACAGATCTACATATAAAAGTGTTTGTAAAAAATGTTTGTAAAAAGTGTTTGTAAAAAGTATCTAGTGAGATCTCTACCGACAACTATAGTTAGAAGCCTTGCTAAGTATGAATCTTAAAAGTAGTGAAAAGTGTATATACTACAAATTACTATTAAAGTAAAATAAAATGAAGTGGAAAATGGAGTAAGGCAAAGGTAAAGGAGTTATCTTTTATAGCTCCTCATTTACAGGACACAAGCTATGTTGCAGTGTTCATTCAAACCTGGGTACGAAAATGAGTCTAGTAATATTTGCCATTCTAGCTCCTTATTCTCCAAAAAGAGGGGTACTCTTTCTGTTTTCTTGACCTGGTCAATTGCAATGAAATGAAAGCTATGTCCTTGATGTTTCATTACATGTTTAGCTAGAGCGTTTTCTTTTTTTAGTTTCCTTATGGCATAATCATGTTGGTACAGCCTGTCCCGTAGTCTCCGGTCAGACTTGCCTATATAAAATGCTTCACAGCAGTTACACTTAGCTAAATAAACTATGGATCTAGAATCACAGTTAAGTTTATGTGTGATGTGGTACTTTTTATTACGTATTACAAAGGAATTGGAAGCCTTCACAAGATGGCAATAGTTACATGCCCCACACTGAAAACAGCCTTTTGTTCTAGTCATTAGCTCCGTCTGTTTACTTCTTTCTAGCAAAGTTTTCAAATTATTGCCTCTCCTATATGCTATCAGAGGTTTTGTGCCTAACTTGTCCATGAGTTCCTCATTATTTGTTATATAGTACCAATTTTTATAAAGTATAATTTGAATCTTCCTCAAGTCAATACTGTAGTTTGTGATGAAACTATTTACAAATGAGGTCCCTGTTATCTCAGTGTTGGAGGTTGCCCTAAGAAAGGATATATTCTTCCCAACCCTCGGATTAACTTCTAAATCCTTCTCTTGTCCACTTAAAATTTTATGGTTTCCAACTGTTTTAAAAGTATGAAACTACATACTTTTGAGAATGCTCTTAAACAGAGCTTTTACTCCCTGAATTTACTTTTGCAAGAAATGCTGCTAACACGCCTTCATTGTGACTGCATTACTAATTAAAGTGTTGCAGCTTGTACAGCAAACAGCATCCACAACAAGGACTTTAACACTTTTTTGGGCTTCACGGTGCTTGTCTGGACTGCTTTTGTGTATTTTACTGGTTTCCGTTTGTTTGCTTTAACAGTATGTCTTCTGGCAGCCCTGACAGCCCGACTAGTCCACGATTATTCGCATCCAACAACGTAACAGTGGATGAAAGTAATGATCTCACCAGTTTAATACATGCATTAAACAAAAGAATGGATTCTTTTGTCAGCAAACTTGACGCTTTGGATCAGCGCTTCAATTTTACCACACAACAAGTCGTTGGATCACACTATTTACACCCTGCCTTACCTGCTAGAGGATTACAAAGAGGAGCGACGGGAACTCCTTCTGACACTAATTCTTTGCTGCACCTGGATTCCATACCTCCAGGTCAACCTGTCCATAATGAGGACATAACTGAACCACCGAATGGTGTTCACTCCTTAAGGGACATTTTAACTGGTAGTCCTTCAACATCAAGGAATGGAGTTTCTTTACCAATGCCACCAGGGCTTATTGGTGTTCCGAACTTTGGGATTTGGATTCAAAACACAGACAACTTGAGGTTTGGTACACCTCTGGAACAACCGGCTATGGGGCTATCTAACTCTACGGTAAGTGAGAATATAATAACAGACAGTCTAAAAGACTTTGATAACAAACTATTGAAGCTGAAAAAGCTTCAATTAGAGACAGTTTATTTTCAACAATGTATCTCAGAGAAAATCATTCCAAAAGGCTTGCGGTCTTCTTTTAACCCTACTGGAATTTTTAAAAATAATGGTTTCTGTGCTGACTTAAGGACATTGTTTGACAAACAAGGAATTGAGCTTATGGAACTAATCTCTAAACATTATAACATACATATTACGAGATTAATTGAAGAAGTCAACCAACTGGACAGTTCCTTAAAACAAAACCTGCACTTTGATAGATATAAATACGACTACTCTCGTATTTTTTCTAGTACTGACAGCTTACTGGATAAATTAAAAGTGAACAAAAATAAAAAACTGGCAAGAGACAGGCTGAGCTGTTCTAATGGAACAGCTTACCCTAAACTAATGGCTTCAACTAACACGCAAGTTGACAGCACCATTACAGAAACTGGGAATGAAAATAATGAGGCAAACCTAAGTGGAGGTAATGACTGGGATGAAACAGCAATGAACTCTAACTCAGGTGCACCTCCACGTGGCAACTATGTGAAAGTGCACAACACCAGGAGTGGGCAACAACACAATCAACAAAGGCATGAAAACCAGGAAAGGCATTTTTTAGGGAACTCAAAACAGCGCCCTTACTACAACAAGAACTGGTCCAGACGATAGTAATGGATGACTTTATTCCCAATTCAATGCCTAACACCAATAACAACATGTTAGGTGACTTAAATATCCTAACGAATGAAAAAGGTGACTTTAAAATCTACAATTTTTCTAGCTTTTACGTGTCTCCACCCCTGATAGAACTACTAGCATTTGGGAACACTTTTGTTCCTACAACTAAATGTAACCTTGTTAAGACGTTGATTGACTTGAAATGCTTTGTCAGGAAACTGAATTTGCATGTAATGTTTAACAATGATGTTACTAATATGAACACTAATTTGAAATTAGCTAGTACTTATAACCCCCCACTACACAATATTTTAACACTTTTTGAAAAAACTTGTGAATTGGACCTCAGACAAATGGTCACTTTCCCACATAATAAAAATGACCATTTAGACTATAACATCACAGAAGAACAACTACAAGGCTTGGAAAATTTATGTAAAGCACCGGTCAGGGTAGTAAAACCTGACAAAGGAGGTGGGCTTGTAATCTTTGACAACTTTTTATATATTAGTAAAATGGAAACTGTCCTTGACAGTCCAGCTTATAGTTCATCGTCACTGAATGAGATGAACATGTCAATTTCTAGGACTAGGGGTTTTTTAAGGGACCTATTTATTAGTGGGTGCATTGATATTGACACCTACAATTATATTGACATCACAATGCCTAGGACACCAGTAATTTTTGGTATACCAAAAATTCATAAAAACTTGGTTAATCCACCAATCCGGGCATTGATTGATAGTCGAGTCTCTTTTACATACCCCAGTGCCCAACTAGTAGAAATTATCCTGAGCAAATACATTAAGAAAATATCACACATTTGCAAGGACTCATGGACATTTTTAAAAAAGATAAGTGAAATTGACTACAGCGACTCATTGAACTTTCTTACTATTGACGTCATAGACCTATATATGTCTATACCTCACCTGGAGGCTATAGAATGGATTTCACTAATGTTAGATCGTTTGGGAGCACCCAAAAATGAAATCAACTTAGTATCCCAACTCTTAGATATCATACTTACGTCTAACTTTTTCATTTTTAATGGGAAATATTATCTCCAGAAACAAGGCGTAGCTATGGGGTCCCCATGTGGTGCTACAGTAGCTAACCTATTCATGGCCTACTGGGAGGTTCACAATATTCTTAAGGATGTTAATACAATGAACCGCATTAAGTTTTACACAAGATACCTGGATGATATTTTCATCCTTTTTGATGGCGATGAGACACTAGCAAATAAATTTGTTTCTTCCATTAACAATACAACCGAATTTTTAAAATTCACATCAAAATTCTCAGAGCTAAGCACTGACTACTTTGATGTTCACTTGTATAAAGAAGTTAACAATTGTGAATATTCTTCAAAGATATACAGAAAACCAACTTACTGTAACTCCTTTTTACATTACAACAGCTGCCACCCATTCAAGCAAAAGAAGGCTATCATAAAGGGACAGCTAATTCAAGCAGCCAGGATGTGCAGTAATGAGACACTATTCCAAGAAGAATGTAAAATCTTGGAAGTAATGTTCACTAACAGAGGATACCCAAATACTTTATTTGAAGAAATACTGGATGAGATCAACAATAAAAGAAGGGAAGGCCAACTTCTACCCTTACTTCCACATAAAATTTTAAGTGGACAAGAGAAGGATTTAGAAGCTAATCGGAGGGTTGGGGAGAATATATCCTTTCTTAGGGCAACCTCCAACACTGAGATAACAGGGACCTCGTTTGTAAATAGTTTCATCACAAACTACAGTATTGACTCGAGGAAGATTCAAATTATACTTTATAAAAATTGGTACTATATAACAAATAATGAGGAACTCATGGACAAGTTAGGCACAAAACATCTGATAGCATATAGGAGAGGCAATAATTTGAAAACTTTGCTAGAAAGAAGTAAACAGATGGAGCTAATGACTAGAACAAAAGGCTGTTTTCACTGTGGGGCATGTAACTATTGCCATCTTGTGAAGGCTTCCAATTCCTTTGTAATACGTAATAAAAAGTACCACATCACACATAAACCTAACTGTGATTCTAGATCCATAGTTTATTTAGCTAAGTGTAACTGCTGTGAAGCATTTTATACAGGCAAGTCTGACCGGAGACTATGGGACAGGCTGTACCAACATGATTATGCCATAAGGAAACTAAAAAAAGAAAACGCTCTAGCTAAACATGTAATGAAACATGAAGGACATAGCTTTCATTTCATTGCAATTGACCAGGTCAAGAAAACAGAAAGAGGGGGCCCAGTACCCCTCTTTTTGGAGAATAAGGAGCTAGAATGGCAAATATTACTAGACTCATTTTCGTACCCAGGTTTGAATGAACACTGCAACATAGCTTGTGTCCTGAAAATGAGGAGCTATAAAAGATAACTCCTTTACCTTTGCCTTACTCCATTTTCCACTCCATTTTATTTTACTTTAATAGTAATTTGTAGTATATACACTTTTCACTACTTTTAAGATTCATACTTAGCAAGGCTTCTAACTATAGTTGTCGGTAGAGATCTCACTAGATACCTTTTACAAACACTTTTATATGTAGATCTGTTATGCACTGCTTTTAAACTGCTTTTATTGTGCATACACTTCTTATACATTTGCAAGTTTTTAATGCACATTTGTTTGGTATATGAATGTAACAAATTGCTGAAGCACTAATGTTTCATGGTTTCCAATTGTTTTAAAAGTATGAAACTACATACTTTTGAGAATGCTCTTAAACAGAGCTTTTACTCCCTGAATTTACTTTTGCAAGAAATGCTGCTAACACGCCTTCATTGTGACTGCATTACTAATTAAGGCGAGGGTGTGTTGTATAAAAACCTGACTTGATACTGCATTTTACTTTTGCCTCTGATGAAGCTGTAGTTTTAACCACAGTGAAAACGCTTGTTTTAATAATAAAGTGCGTTAAGGTTTTTTCTGACTTCAGTGTGGCTTTATATGTGTAAGTGGATTCTATTTAAAGTGTTGCAGCTTGTACAGCAAACAGTTTAAAGTGTTGCAGCTTGTACAGCAAACAGCATCCACAACAAGGACTTTAACACTTTTTTGGGCTTCACGGTGCTTGTCCGGACTGCTTTTGTTTATTTTATTGAGATATATATCCTGTCAGAAATCTTTCCTGTCAGATTCCAAAGTGCTGTTGTAAGGGTTCCAAAGAAACCAGATGCTGGTTAGAGGATGACAGCACCTCTGGTCACCCGACTCTGGTACAATACACAGACAGAGCTTTGCTAAGATCTGTGGCAGCATTTGAAAGCTATAACACAATTTTAAACTTTCACCATTTCAAGGGTCTTCTGAAAAACATACATATTTGATCAGTTACAACAACACAACCTAATATACATGCATACATTCTTTCAGTCCAGCAGGACCCACTGTTGATGCATTTTTAAAACAAGTAACTTTATAAATATTTTTTTAACTCAAACATCTGTACAAATCAGTGTGATAGTCAAATAACATACAATTCCTTAAAAGAAACTCCAGCTAGCTATGCTGCCATATATACACATGCACTTCCCTATGCTTCCTGGCACAAATGGCACTAGCACATAAAAACACGCCCCCCCCCCCTTTGAAAACTCCAGCTAGTTTTTCATGTGACCCTGGAAAAATATTGCTTGAGAGAAATGAGCCTGTCTGAGAACACATTAACCTATACCCTGTCTTGAGAGCCCATCTGCATTTGCATTGCTGATCCCACTATGGTGACGCACTGTCATGTCATATACCTGCAACCGTAGGCTGCACCTTAATAACTTGTCATTTTCCTCGCTAGCTCACGGTAGTCATGTTAAGGGATGATTGTGGTCTGTGACCACAATGAATTTCCTTCCATACAGACAGGGCTGAAGTTTCTGCAGTGCCCATATTATGGCTACACATTCATTTTCTACAGCTGGATAACATTCCTCCCTGAGTTAGAGTCTATGGCTGAGATATACAGCTTGGTACTCTTCTGTCTCTGAGGAATCCTGGCTGAGTACAGCCCCCACTGCATGGTTTAAAGCATCCATCTGCACAACAAATTCTTTGCTGTAATCTGGACTGGGTAATACAGGGGGTCCTCTCAGAGCCCCTTTAAGCTTTTGGGATGTCTGCTCACAGGCTGGGTTCCACACTATTCGAGCTGGCTTGTTTTTCCTTGTTAGGTCTGTGAGGGGAGCAGCTATTGTACTCTAATTGGGAACAAACTTTCTATAGTTCCTCGCTGTCCTCAAGAATGCCCTCACTTGCCAACCACTACAAATACTCAGCACCAGGGCCTTCCTATCATGGTAAGGCTTCATCATGTTAACATGGTACAATTTGTGTCCTTATCTCCTGCCTAGCAGGTTTACCATGGAATTAACATCACTGGCCTTCCTTACCATTTTGAAGGGTCCCTCCCAAGCCACCTGTAGCTTATTGTGTCTGACAAGAATGAGCACCATAACCTGGTGTCCCACCGCATACTCTCGAGCTCAAGCATTCCTGTCATACCATACCTTTTTCTGCTGTTGGGCTCCTGCCAGGTTCTCCTGAGCCAAGCCCATGAACTCCTTAAGCCTTGCCCTGAAGTTTAGAATATATGCCACAACAGACTTCTTGTGGGATTCACACTCACCCTCCCATGGATCATGAATCAACTCTGAAGGCCCCTCACCCTATGCCCATACAGCAATAAAAAGTGTGAAAATCCTGTGGATTCCTGGGGTACTTCTCTTTATGCAAACAGCAGATGGGGCAAATATTTGTCCCACTATCTCTTAAACTAGTCTGCAAACACCAGTAACATGGTCTTTAGTGTAGAGTTTAACCTCTCCAGAATGCCATTAGTCTGGGGGTGGTAGGAGGTGGTCTTCAGGTGCCTCACCCCACAGTGCTTCCACAGACAAGCCAGCAGGTCTGACATGAAATTGTCTCCTCTGTCAGTCAGTATTTCTCTCAGGAAATCCGCCCTGCTGAAAATCTCTAACAAAGCATTTGCCAACTTCTCTGCCTCGATGGAGGACAGAGACACTGCCTCAGGGTATCTAGTAGCATACTCTACTATCACCAGGATATACTTCTTCCCTGTGGAACTTGGGTTACTCAGAGGATCCACAATATCCATAGCTACCTTCTGAAATGGCTCCTAAGTTACAGGCAAAGGCATCAGAGGAGCCTTAACTTTTCTCCTGCCATGCATGCCTTTTGTCACTGCTCACAGGTCCTTTAATACCCTGTTATATTCCTTGCAATCCCAGGCCAATAACAGTTCTGTATATTATGTCTCTTGGTATGCTATATGCCCATTTGACCTGCAAAAGGAATGTCATGGACTATGGCTAGAAGTGTCAAATGGTAGGTTCTGGACACTACAAACTGCTTTATTACCTCACCCTCTAGCCCTCCCTCAGGGAACCACTATCTATACAGCAACCATTTGTTCCAGTATACAGTTTTCCCTTTTCATTTGAGAATCAGGTGCCTCTTTAGCTACCTCCTTCAAGCCTCATAATGTAGGGTCCAAAAGCTGAGCCTGCATCAATTCTACCTTTGCAACCCTTCTCAGCTCCCTTTCCACTGGAAGCCCAGTCTTCACTGACAATGGTGCCTTACTGTCAGCCTAGGTCCTACCACTCCCCTCTGCCCTTGCAGTCAACCTGTCCATGGGAACATCAGTACCTACTAGAATCAGTGGCTCACTTTCAGTCTCACTGCTACATGATAGCTCCCTCCCTAAAATAACTGCCTCGCCAGCCTCAGCTTCAAGTGTCGGGTCTATCTGGGTCTTCCCGGCTACTTGATCCACATGCCAGTCTCGAAGCCTAACTGTGTGTAACTGCATGTACACAAGGTACTGAATTATTAAAATCATTCCCTATCAAGACATCTGCAGGATTTCCTCAAACACACCTACCTGCTTGCTTCCTTTTCCACCCCCCCCAGTCAAGGTAAGCCCTGGACAAAGGCATTTGTAATGGGGTCCTCCTAAAGCTCTGACTAGTGTGGACTGCCCAAGCAAGTACTGCTTCTCTTGAACCACTGCAGGCTTCACAATGGTTATGTCAAAGGCTGTGTCTCTCTCGGCAGTGTCCTGTCTTCCATCCACTAAGATAGGATATAAACTTTGGTGATAATTATACCCCTGTTGTCTCCTGGCAACTTAACACTGGCATGCTATTATTCCCACATGCTGGCTCCTTCACCTTTTGTTCCCCACCTTGCCACAGTGGACATGTGTATGCTACATGGCCCCTCTGGTTACATTTAAGACATCTAACCCTTGGTCCTGGCTGTTAACCTAAATTAGTGGCTTCTGCTGTTACTGGTGTACTCTGTTGGGGTGGTTTAGGCTGCCCACCATGTGTTCCCCTATAACCATGTGCAGTACTGAGTATCCCCTTCTTGTGCAGTGATGCCCTGTTTGCTAAGTAGAGCTCCACTTTTCTTACCAGCTCATCTGCAGAGTTACACCCCCAGTCTGCCAACAAGATTCTCATGTCCTCAGGCAAAGTACTAAGGACATGTTCCATCACCAAAAGGTCTTCCAGCCTTTCAAATGTAGTGACCTGACACCCACTCACCCACCTTTGAAAATAAATGCTTAACTCAGCAATATAATCACATACACTTTCATCTGCCTTGTGTCTATGCTCACAAAACTTTTCTGTACACTTCAGGTGTTAACTTAAAACATTCTAGTAAGCATTGTTTTTGTTTATCATAGCTTAAGCAATCACCATCAGACAATTTAGAAACAGCAGTTACAGCTTTACTGTGGAGTAAGAGGGGTCAGGAACCATACCCAGAGTCCTTGGTCAACATTATACTGTTTACATACCCTTTCAAATACATGAATAAAACCATCAAAATCATCACCCCTTGTAAACTGTGGAAGAAATTTACTGACCTTTATTGCTTCTGGGGTTCAATTATTACCCTTCCCCATTACCTCCATGACACTGCCTAAGAGTCAACATCTCCCTCTCATTGGCACTGTTTCTCATTTTCTTTGGCCTCTGACTGCTGGAGTCTGTCTTCAACCTCCAAATGCGGCAGTCTCTCTGCTGATTCTAACTCTGTCTTTTTTGTCTTTTCTTCAGCCTCCAAATGCTGCAGTCTCTCTTTGTCCTCCAAAAATTGCAGTCTCTCTACTTATTCTACTTCCAAATCTTTGGCCTCCAGCTTAAGTATCTTTAACTCCAGACAGATTTTTAAGTCCTGTGAGGAAGAAGTGAACTGTCCTGTTTCTGAAGACTGCACATCCCCATCACCAGACTGGTTGTCTTCTTGCTCATCCATGGTGCAGCTGTGACCAAGACTGAAATAATTTCCTCTTTAGTCAGGTTGGCATGCACCAGTCCTTTGGCTTCACACACCTTGGCCAACTGGTTCTTTGTCAGCTTGCTATAATCCTCTGCTGACATCCTTGCTTGCTTTATCTGACTAAACTAACCTAACAAAAATAAATAAAACTGTTGTAAAAATGAAACTCTGTATGCTTACCTTATGGCTGCTGAGAGTATACACACCTTTAGTGGTGAGTGCCCACCGGCTACTGAAGTTTAATTAATATCCCACCCTTCTGCCTCCAATATGTGATGAGTCCCTACTCTGGGTCAGCAACAAGGAGACTCAATCCTCACCACTGACTCTGGTAAGGGATGATCACTAAGAGCAAAGATGGATTCACACCGTATTTTCAGATGCAGCTCCCTGCACCAAGCACAATTTCCCTTAAGAGCACACACAGAGCATGCCCCAGACCTAGATATGGACTGTCCTTTTCTCTCCAGATGCACACAAAACTCTGCACTGTCGACTTTGGAGCTCTGTGTCCCTTTTCCCAGTAGATGACACACACACGCTTGGATATTTCAGTTTCACACACACATACATACCTGCAAAAAGCTAACACAGATTTATGCTGTGCCTCTTTCTGTGCAGACTCTGCAGTAACCATGCTGCCACCAGCCAGCTACCCTAAGGCTCTTACAAAGAGTACCCAATTATACTGTATAAAATTAATACTAATATAAATGGTAGGGTTGTGACCAAAGCAGCAAGGCTTCAGGAGCGGCCAGTGCCACTAAAACAAGCATAAGTATTCTCAAGATGTTAAAAGTATTCTTTAAAGGACCAACCACAATGAAAGGCATTCAAATATTTAATGATAAATAATAAAACAGAAAACAGGAAAATACTGAATACAATAAACAACAGAGTTTCAACCACAGAGATATAAAAATAATACAGTAGGATAGTTTCTTACAGATTCAGAAACCAATACTAAACTATTCTCACTAAATGTCCCTGACTAACTAAAGAATTACTGTTCCTGACTGCTTACCAAAGTAAGGAAATCTGATGTGTGCTGAGTGTCTTACCACAGCAAAAGCCAGATGCTGTCCCTGTCTGTGTGGATGTGTGAGATATATATCCTGTCAGAAAAATATCCTGCCAGGTTCCAAAGTGCTGCTGCAATGGTTCTAAAGAAACCAGATGCTGGTTAGAGGATGACATCACCTCTGGTCACCTGACTCTAGTACAATACACACACACACACACACACACACACACACACACACACACACACACACACACACACACACACACACACACACAGAGCTTTGCTAAGATCTGTGGCAACATCTGAAAACTCCAACACAATTTCAAACTTTCCACTCTTCCGGGGTTCTCTGATAAACATACTCATTTGATCAGTTACAGCAATACAACCTAATATACATGCATACATTATTTCTGTCCAGCTGGATCTACTGTTGATGCATTTTTAACACAACTAACTTTACAACTATAGTTTAAGTCAAACATTTCTACAAATCAGAGTGATAGTCAAATAACATAAAATTCTTTACAAAACTCCAGCTAGCTATGCTGGCATATGTACACATGCACTGCCCCACTCTCCCTGGCAAAGATGGCACAACCTTTTAACATCACACATTTAATGGAACAATTCTTAGGTTGCTGGATATAATAGAGTAAGAGTTCTTATGTGCTGTGTTGAGATAATTTTCCTGTTTGCAGCCCAATGTTTTTCAATTTATTAATTTATGGCATTTCATATTTCATACGTTTCTGCAAATGTCTGCATTTCTTTCCATATACAACATTTCCATAACATACCATTTGAATAATGCAGTGAGACATCATTTGCAAAAACATTGCATCTTCAACAGGGAGACTTACTAAATCAGCCTTATCATGCTTATGTCTTTATGTTTGTAGCACTGGCCTACCCCTAATATGTCTCTACTGCAAACACTTTATTGTACAGAGCATGACAGATTAATGATGATTTAGTAACACATTATACATTTGTTTCTATATGTCCTACAGAGCATACTGTTGCTATTACTGTCTGTATCTGTCTCTGTGTTAGTATGTTATCACTGTGCTTCAACTGTAATACTTAGATGTTGTGAAGTAATAATTTCTTTGTGGTATGATGAGCTAATGCTCACATGTAATTGCAAAGGTTCTAATCCAGCCATTTGCTAACTGTTACTGACCATTTTTGAGACACTATTCCATGTGTACCAGCTGGCTACATATTGTTATGAGTCACCATTATGCCTCTTTTGTCATAAGCTACTTTGTCCTTGCCTCCATCTCACCCTGTCGATGTATATCTTCCTTAGTGTGCCATTGTTCTTTCACCTCTACATTTTTTGCAATGTCTGGCACCAGGCAACCAATGCAACTAAGGCTAAATGGAAGTACACAGCTTATGGCGGTAGCTTGTGATTTTATTACCTTCAGCTGCATTATTCTGTTATGCTCCACACCACTGTGCTAAGCTATGTTTATTCAGTTTAATGTGCTATTCAACAAGCTGAAGAGTTGGATGTACAGATTACTGTGATCAATAGGGTAATGGAGATGAATACATACATTCACATTTGCTGAAAGCTGCTGTCAAATGTTAACTATCAGAAGTGTAACTTCCTATGCAGTGAGCTTAGGTAATACTTAGGTATAAATGTTTTTCTTGGAATTTGCTAAAGGATAAAATCCAGATGGATGAAAAAAATGTTTCAGAATGTTTGTCTCTTATGTAAATATTGGCTATGAATTTAGGTTTTGTGTAGTCAATCAAATTTTATTTGATTCCCAAGGTAGAACAACTGACTTTGATTTGGATGTAAGTGAATTGAAATGGCAGATATATTTAAATGCCCACAACCAACCCGGATTGAATGAATTTTGTAGTATCAAACCCTTGTTAAAATTGAAGAGCATTAAGGGGCGTTAAAATTTACATATAATTTTATCAATTTTATTAATTTTATTAACATTTATATTATTAAATACGCTCCCATTTTTCATACACACATTTTTTATTCTTTATTCTTTATATTTTACATTTACACACAACTCATATACAACTTCACCATATATATATATTTAGTTTGTTCATAACAATTTTAGTTTTAATAAATAATTTTAGTTATGACCATGGATTAAATGACTAAATTAATTATTATTCATTTTATTATATGAAGACACATCAATTTATTTATTCATCTATACATATTCATGGTTATATAATTAAATATATAAATATATAAATATATGGACATATATTCAACATACACATGTAACCTACGTAAAACACATATTCATATATATTTATATAAGCAAATAATTTTATCTCATATTTAACTTACATCAATACAATTTACACAAAAATATTTATCATTCATTATTTAATATTTATATTTATACATATATATTTATATATTTGATTTATTTGGTTGGTTTTAGAGTATCATTTTTAAGTAGCTTCGGAAGTATAGCACAACGTGTAACTTTAAGAAGGGAGATGCATTTAATGAGTTTTGTTTAACTGCTAATTGTTTAAGTGGTGACCCAACTCAGATCTCTCTCATCTGCTGGTCCTGCACCTCCTTTGGGTGGAACCACTGCAGGGGACGAGGCCCACCCCCCCTGGGAGTGGGCATGGACAGGAGGCTATCACCTGCAGTCAGGACCAAAGTTTGGTGCACAGCACCCTTTCATTTGAGTTTGGAGAGCAGCTGCACCAGATTGAGGGTTGCCTGGTGCACCTCAAGGGGCAGGCTGCCCCTCCTGTCCAGCCCCCAGCACAGGCACCTTTGGGGCCATAAAGGTGCAGTGGTGACTGCCCATGGGTGGAAATCTCAGTTCCACTTTAACCACTTCAGCTCATGGGCTTTGGATTCCCAACCACCCTCCCTGTCAAATGATGTTACCCCCCATGTGTCATATACTGACCCTGTCAGTTGTCTTGTCTGTCTCCCTACCCAACCTACCTTTCCAGACATACCTAAAATCCTTCCCCAACATCCCACTCTCACCTTAAAAAAAGGGCATCTGTCCCCCCCCA